>NC_064808.1:52681767-52722401 GCF_023721935.1 Panthera uncia | reverse complement strand
CACACATACACACCACATATTCTTTATCCATTCATCTGTTGATGGACATTTGGGCTGTTTCCATACTTTGGCTATTGTCAATAGCACTACTATAAACATTGGGATGCATGAGCGCCTTCGAAACAGCATACCTGTATCCCTTGGATAAATATCTAGTACTGCAATTGCTGGGTTGTAGGGTAGTTCTTATTTATTTATTTATTTATTTTTTTAATTTAAAAAAATTTTTTTTTTTTTTTTTTAATTTACACCCAAATTAGTTAGCATACAGTGCAACAATGATTTCAGGAGTAGATTCCTTAGTGCCCCTTACCCATTTAGCCCATCCCCTCCCCCACACCCCCTCCAGTAACCCTCTGTTCTCCATATTTATGAGTCTCTTCTGGTTTTGTCACCCTCCCTGTTTTTATATTATTTTTGTTTTCCTTCCCTTATGTTCATCTGCTTTGTCTCTTAAAGTCCTCATATGAGTGAAGTCATATGATTTTTGTCTTTCGCTGACTAATTTCACTTAGCATAATACCCTCCAGTTCTATCCATGTAGTTGCAAATGGCAAGGTTTCATTCTTTTTGATTGTCGAGTAATACTCCAGTGTGTGTGTGTGTGTGTGTGTGTGTGTGTGTGTGTGTGTGTTTGTATGTATATATACACTACATTTTCTTTATCCATTCATACATTGATGGACATTTGGGCTCTTTCCATACTTTGGCTATTGTTGATAGTGAGCACTAACATTTTTAACTTTAGATTTGGTTTATGATTAATTGTTGGTGCTTATTGGTATAAAGTTTTTTAAATTGTCTTTGGTGTTCCTGTTTTGACTCCAGTACATGTCTCAGCCTAGTTTTTCTGACATGTCCCATCATGTGACACTCCTTTTGTTTTTAGTGGCTGAAAGACCACAGCATATGTTGATGAGGGTATCTGTGGGGATTCATGAAGAAGATATTGATGCTGCTATTGAAACATATAATCTTCTTTCTGAGAAGTGGTTTACCCATGCCTCTCCCACTCTCTTCAATGCTGGTACCAACCGCCCACAGCTTTCTAGGTAAGTGTCCTGTATGTTTGCTTTTAATGTTCTGAAATGGTTTTGATTAGGGAAGTAAACCTTGACCTGAAGAAACAAGGCAGTTAATCACATACAAATTAATGCAAATGAGGGAACAAAGCTGTAGTGATTCACTGATAGTATGATTTTTACATAGGAAATTCAAGAGCATCTACAGATAAATGATCAGAATTAAAAAGAGATTCTGACAAAGTATCTGGATATAAGTTCAGTATTAATTAATGAAGTTTCCTATTTTAGCCCTTAGAAGATTAACTTTTAACGTGTATCATTTATAATACTGGAAGGTACCTAGGACTAGATCTAATAAAAGATGTGTAAGACTTTTAAGGAGAAAATTCTAAAACATAATTGAGGGACATTAAAACAATGGAGAGTGATTTTATATCATAAATGGATTTAATATTATAAAGATGTCAATTTTTCTCAATTTATGGATCCAGTCAAAATGTCAACATGCTGATTGCAAAATTTATTCAGAAGAGCAAAAGACTAAGAACAATTTAGTAGGCTTTTCAAAGATACCAGGTTCTAATCCCTGGAACCTGTAAATGTTGATTTATAAGGAAAAATGATCTTTGTAAATATGATTAACAAGGATCTTGACATGGGAGGTTGTCCTGAATTATCCAAGTGGGCCCTAAATCCGATCAGAAGTATCTTTATAAGAGAAAGGCTGAGGGGGATAAGATACATACAAAAGAGAGGAGGCAATGTGAAGATAAAGGCAGAAATTGGAGTGATGTGGCTATAAGCAAAGGGGCTACCAGAAGCTGAAACAGGCAGCGAATATTTCCCCTAGAGCCTCTGGAGGGAGTGTTCTTGATTCTGGCCCAGTGAAACTTCTGTTAAACTTCAGGCCTCCAGAACTGTTTCAACCCAGCAAGTTGGTGGTAATTTTTTAGGGCAGCCACAGGAAACTAACATAAATAGCAATAGCAGGTTTTGAAGAAAAAGCCCTACCAGATTTCAAGACTACTCTAATGCTATGGCAATTAAGACAGTGTGGTATTTACCCTGAGATAAGCAAACCACAGGAATATAACAGAGAGCCCAGAAAGAGATTCAGGCTTATAAGGGAACTTGATGTATAATTGAGGTGTTACTGCATTTCACTGGGGGAAACGGTGCTAGGGAAATTGGTTATCCTATGGGGGAAAATTAGATTTCCCGTTTTCATTCCATATACAGAAATATGTTAAAAAAAAAAATCTAAATGTGAAAGTAAAATCTTTTAGAACATTAGAGAAAATAGATAAATATTTTTCTTCCTACTTTTTACTATGAGTTTCAAATATTCAGAAAAGTTTGAAGGAAGGACAGTAAATGTCTATACACTCACCTCTGCCTAGATAAAAAAACTATTACCATTTTATCATATGTATATGTATGTATTTTTTATCTTTAAAATTTTAAAAAATTTTTTGATTTTTTTGAAAGTAAGTTGTAGACATCATGACTCTTAATACTTCATCATGCATCTTAATGGGAGATTATATGTGATCTCAGAATGATGAAAGATTTCTTAAAGTAAGTGTACTAGATAAAACATCATAAAGGAAAAATTGACTACATTAAAATTAAAAACTAATGTGAACCAAAAACAAAATGGAAAAACAAGTTTCAGCCTGACAGAAGATATTGGCAGTGTATGTTAACTATCAAGGGATTACAAGAAAAAGACGGGCTCCTGGGTGACTCTGTCAGTTAGGTGTCTGACTCTTGATTTCAGCTCAGGTCATGATCATATTTGGTTAGTTTGAGGCCTGCATCAGGCTCTGTGCTGACAGTGTGGAGTCTGCTTGGGATTCTCCGTCTCCCCTTCTCCCTGCCCTTCCCATGCTCATGTGTTCACTTGCTCTCTCTCTCTCTCTCTCTCTCCCTCAAAAATAAATAAGCATTTAAAAAATTTAAAAATCAAAAAATATTTAACGTTTATTTTTAAGAGAGAAACAGACAGATTGAGAGTGGGGGAGGGGCAGAGAGAGGGAAACACAGAAACTGAAGCAGGCTCCAGGCTCTGAGCTGTCAGCACAGAGCCTGACGCAGGGCTCGAACCCATGAACCGTGAGATCATGACCTGAGCTAAAGTTGGACGCTTAACTGACTGAGTCACCCAGGTACCCCAAACATTAAAAAAATTTTTAAAAAGTTGGGGAAGCACCTGGGCAGCTCAGTCAATTAAGCGTTCGACTTTGGCTCAGGTTAAGATCTCATGGTTTGTGGGTTCGAGCCCTATTTCAGGCTCTGTGCTGATAGCTCAGAGCCTTGAGCCTGCTTCGGATTCTGTGTCTCCTTCTCACTGCCCCTCCCCTGCTCACACTCTGTCTCTCCTATCTCTGCAAAAATAAATAAACATTAAAAAGAAAAAAAAAAGAAAAAGACCTAAAACTAAATAGAAACATGGGCAAAGGATAAAATAATTCACAGAAGAAACTTGACTGGCCAGTAAACATGTGAGGTGATAAATAAACTTTGCTAGTAATTAGGAAAACAAAAGTTAACATAATGAGATATTTCATGCCTATCAGACTGATAAAAATTAAAAGGCTGGTAATACCAAGTGTTGGTAAGAATGTAGAACATAGGGAACTCTCATACATTGCTAAGTGAGTATACTTACCCATCCACTTTGGACAATCTTGAGTATAGTGGAACATAATGCGTATCTTTTGACCTAGCATTTCCTGTTGTGGGTTTATTTTCTACAAAAATCCTTACACCTAAGCCCCAGGAGATATGTTCAAGAATTTCCACAGCAACATTGTGTAGAATAGCAAACAAATTGGAAAATCCAAATGCCCATCTACAGGCAAATGGACAAATGTATTGGCATAGCCATACAGTGGAACAACTTATAGCAAAGAAAGTAAACTAACTAGTGACATGTACCAGTAGGAATGAGCAATATTGAGTTAAAGCAAGTTGCAGAAGGATAAATGAAATTTAAAAATGTAGAATGTATATAAATGTTTTTAGAAGGTAGAAATGCATGGAAATGGTATGGGATTGCAATTAGACTATATATGTAGTGTCGGTTTTCTTGATGTAGGTGATAAGTACAAAGTATATGTCATATTATTCTCTGTATCTTTTTGAATGTTGTCATATTTAATGGAAAAAGTCAATGGATAGAATTCATTTGAGTGGATGTATATTCAAGATAGTGAAGGGATCCTTGGTAGAGTAAGTAAAGTTCCTGAGGTAGGGCGCAGGATGAGATCCAAAGCACAAGTTGGAGGGGTTGTCTTCCAAAAGACTAAAGCAGCTAACTTTTGGAGGACCTGTCAAAGAATTGACCATTGGATAGATGTTTTTTTATTTCATAAATTTTTCTTGGCTTACTAATAGGTTGGAAAGACCTATTATTGATCTATGCTTAGGAATTTGCAGGAGAAAATGTGTTAAGGCACATCTGCAGTCTGATAAACATGTGAGTTAATATTTTTGACTTTATTATAAGACTTCCTTCTAGGCTTAACATCTGGGATAGGCAGCAAGATATTTTTAAAATAATAGGATGTGTTGATATGTCTTGTGTCATATCCAGTAAAAGTTTTTTTAATTTTTTTTCTAAAATAACTAGGAATTTTGTAAACTTCAAATCTTATTTGCCCAACTTACTGTTTTGGGGGTGTATAGTCAGTGTTGTTTCTCTGCTTTGTTTCATTTCCTTGCTGAGTTGTGACTTTTTTTTCCCCTGTAGCTGCTTCCTTCTGAGTATGAAAGATGATAGTATTGAAGGCATTTATGACACTCTAAAGCAGTGTGCATTGATTTCCAAGTCTGCTGGTGGAATTGGTGTTGCTGTGAGTTGTATTCGAGCTACTGGCAGCTACATTGCTGGGGTAAGCTTCTGTTTTATGACTAAAAGATTGTAGGATAAAAAGATAAGCAGCCAGGCTTATCGTTGAGAGGGCATACGCTGGAGCTTGGGAGACCTGGGTCTCTGTTAAGTGCTAACTGGCTGTGTGACTTGGAGGGAGTCATTTCACTATTTCTAGCTTCTGGTTTAGATTAGATGATCTGTCGGATTTTTTTGGCTTAGATTTTGGAATTTGGATTTGATGCGATAATAATAGCATCATAATAAATGATAATTTATTGATTGTTTATTATATGCTAAATGTTACAAAAGTTTGAGTTACTCATTTAATCCTTGCTACAAGCCATAGGATATGGGTACCATTAGAGACACATGGTAGGAACTTTACTCTTTGCAATAACTTTGTGATTAAAGACAATATCATCTTTACAAGTGAGGAATCTGAGGCTTAGAAAATTAAATTACTTCCAGAGATCAGTCACTTAATATGTAGTAGAGCCAGGATTCATGTTTTACAAGTTGGCTCTTTATGATGTAAATTTAGCCCTTTGCTAGTTCATTATTCATTGGGAGTCAAGATGAAGATATTGGATAAGAAAGACCTGGATTTAAATCCTATCTCCTCTACTTAGTAGTAATGCAGCCTAGCATAAGTTATTTTACATCTCTGGGTTTGTTTCCTCACCTGTAATGTGAAGAAAATATCTGACCCTACAGAAGAAAGTTAGGGAGTCCAGAAGGAAACTATTCTATTACATAGTGTTTTGGAGCACTTAACACACAATAATAGGGTGAGCCATTGCTCACTTATCTTTCTAGTCTGTTTAAAGGCTTACCTTAGAGTTAGAAGGATTATTTTTGATGAGGTATCTTTTAGGAGTCTTTGTGTTTTCTTATCTTCATTCTAGAATCCATTTATTGTTGAGAATCTCCATATATCTTTATTGTCTTCATTTATCCACTGTGTATAATTCTTACTGTAAGTTGCCTTTTGGGAAAAAGACACTGTAGTTGTGTTTTTATTCTACTCAAAGTATATCTTTATATAATGACCATTATAAGGTATGGAGGTTAAGTTCAGCTACCCTGGTTTCAGATTCTTTTGACTTGTAATTGTAAATTAGAGATGCAACAAGAACATTAAAACAACAATTAGGGGAAAACAATATTTTGTTTATTTTATATTGGGTATTCTGTTTATAAAGGGAGAGATGGAAAGCAGATAAAACTTTATTTAGACTGGGAGAGCTCTTGTAACATATTCACTGTTGAGCCATTTTGTTCTTTTCCATGCTTACTTAGTCCCACTTTTCTCCTCCAGATGCCTTTATTCTCGGTCTCTCTTTCAGACTAATGGCAATTCCAATGGCCTTGTGCCAATGCTGAGAGTATATAACAACACAGCTCGATATGTGGATCAAGGTGGAAACAAGGTATGCTCTGTTACTTGAAGTCTTGGAAATTAGGACTAAAAATCTTTAACCATGAATGCTTAAAATAAGGTGATTTAGTGTGTATATTTGTAATTACTTTGCTTTTTTTTTTACTTTCAAAATCAGTTTAATGAGGTATAATTTACTTCAAAAATGCACACACTTTAAGTGTACAGTTTGATGCGTTTTGACAAACGTGTATACTTATGTAATCACTATACCAGTCAAGATATAGAACATTTCCATTACTCCAAAATGTTTCCTCAAGCACCTTTGATTAATCACCCCATCATTCCCACCCATACATACTTTACCTTTGGCTCCAGGCAGCAAATGATCTAGTCAGCTTTGTATTATTTTTATTTTATTTTTTAAGTGGGCTCCACGCTCAGTGTGAGGCTTGAACTCATGACCCTGAGATCAAGAGTAGCATGCTCTACTGAGTGAGCCAGCCAGGTGCCCCCAGTCAGCTTTTTTTATATGACAGTTTATTGGCAAAGAATTTCTAAAATTGTAACTTATATTGATACCTAATCTTGCAAAGGAGTTGTAATAGTCTTGTAGGGGCTTTTTTGTTGTTTTTGTTGTTTAACAAAAACAAAACTCTGCCTGTTTCACAGAGGGAGAAGTAGAATTGAGAGAATTGGATTGTTTGCCCAGTGTTATCAGCAGGATAGTTTGCCACTTGAGGCTGCCTCTTACGTATATGTAGACACACTAATCACCTGGTAGTTGATGAATTTCCTTTGATGGACTTTAAAAACAATCTGTGGAGATCTTGATATAAGACATCACTTTTTTGATCTTTGGTAAGAGCACAATTTATAATTGTCAGAATTAAAGTGATTTTCTTTGGGGTTTGCATACGTGTCATATAATGTAAAGTAGCTGGATGACAACTGAAGGAAGCTCTGTCTGTAGTTCACTGTGTCACTCTGGACAAGTTATTTCATCTTTCTTGTTCTTTCTTATCAATTGCTCTTTTTCACTCCTAGAATTATAAGAAAAATACTAGTACTTATATTTATAGTACTTTTACTTGTATTATGTCATTTAATTCCTTACTTGTAATGAAGATCAAAGGAGATATTATAAAAGTGCCTTGGAAAATATGAAGTTTCTTTGTTTCATTCTGATTTTGAAAAGAATGATGATGTATTTGCCTTTAGCGACCTGGGGCATTTGCTATTTATCTGGAGCCTTGGCATTTAGACATTTTTGAGTTTCTTGATTTAAAGAAGAACACAGGAAAGGAAGAACAGCGTGCCAGAGACCTTTTCTTTGCCCTTTGGATTCCGGATCTCTTCATGAAACGAGTGGAGACTAATCAGGTGAGAAATAGGTACCTGTTGGTAAGAACAACTTTATTCATATCAGTTTTCTTTTTTGTCATCTTAAATCATGCTTAGGAAGAGCCCACCTGCATGTTATGCTATGGAAGAATTTTAAGCAGGTTAAGAGATGCCATTCCTAACCTTCTTGGATTTTTGTTTTCTTTAAAAAAATTTTTTTTTAATGTTTATTTTTGAAGGAGAGAGAGGGTGTGAGTAGGGGAAGGGTAGAGGAGGGGCAGAGAGAAAGGGAGCCACAGAATCTGAAGCAGACACCAGGCTCTGAGCTGTCAGTACAGAGCCTGATGTAGGACTCAAATTCACGAGCTGTGAGATCATGACCTGAGCCGAAGTCGGCTTTAACCGACTGAGCCACCCAGGCACCCCTTGGATTTTTATTTTCTAAAGTAGATGCTATCGGACCTAAATGCTTAAAAGATCATGTATAAACAGGTAGAATTAGATGTTTGAGCCCGAGTCCAAAATGATCATTTCTGTAGCAGATTTCCAAGAGAGTCTATAGAAGTCACCCTGTCCCTTTCAGTGTTCCTAATGGACTATGTGTGGTTGGTTATTTAAAGTTTCGTATGGGTTCTTCCCTTTGTAGGACTGGTCTTTGATGTGTCCAAATGAATGTCCTGGTCTGGATGAGGTTTGGGGAGAGGAATTTGAGAAGCTGTATGAAAGGTATGGGAAAAATATGAAAGTAATCATTTTTAACCGTATGTTTCTTTTATTTGGGGAATCCAAGTGTCAAAATACCATCAATCATTAGCCAGTTTCTAGGAATCCCAGAAGCATCCAGTAGAGAATGTGATTAATAATATATTTTGGTCAGATTTGCTATCTGAATCTTCACCAAAATTGAGTTTCTATCTTCTTTCTTAAAACTTTGGGAGTTATAAAGAGGTTTTTAACTGATCCTTATAAAAATTAAGACAGAGAGTATTATTTTTGTCAGTACATTTGACAAAAAAAGAAAAAAATGTTATGCTTTATATCGCACCCAGGAATCAAGAACAGTTAGGACACATGTCAAGAGTTTATTAAATAATAGTACAATAGTAGGAGATTTGACCACTTGAGGTGTTATTCCTTTTCCTTATGAAGGGTTTTGTTGATTTAGTGGAATTGGGGTATATTCAAATAGGTCCAGAGCTGTCTGATTTTCCTCTGTGGCTTTAGTTACAGTAAAATAAAGATCATATTCCTTCCCCCCCCCCACCCTTTTAGCAAAACATAGTAAACAATTTAAGAGTTTTTGTAATTTTATATTTTAGTGTCTTCAAGTTGTCTGCAATAAAGATTTTCTTAGGGAATATTAAAATAATATTAGCTTTGCCTTTCAGTTATGAGAAACAGGGTCGTGTCCGCAAAGTTGTAAAAGCTCAGCAGCTTTGGTATGCCATCATTGAGTCTCAGACAGAGACAGGTACCCCGTACATGCTCTACAAAGATTCCTGTAATCGGAAGAGCAACCAGCAGAACCTGGGAACGATCAAATGCAGCAACCTGTGCACAGAAATAGTAGAGTATACCAGCAAAGATGAGGTAGGTAGAAAAACTTCTGCCCAGGGTACTGAGAGAAGAATCTTAGGCAGTTATTGTTTGTGCATCCCTCACTTGATTTCACTTGAGGTGGGGGAAGGGAGTTTTTGTAGTTTGTTGTAAATAGAAGGGCACCAAAGTAGAGATTGTAAGGGAACAGGTGTGATCTGTGCCCTCAAATATCTTACAGTCTAGGCCATGTAGAAAAGATTTAATCACCTTTTTATTACACACGCATTGTTGTAATAATCTTTACTCAGTGTTCAGTCATGTTGGTTTAGGACAAACACAAAAATGTGTCAGGATGTTCATTCAGTTTAAAGTATATAATAAGCAGGTGGAGAGTCTTTTCAGTGAATGGTGAGACAAAATTCTAATCTCGGATCTTTAAGGCAATTCACAGAAGAGGTAAGGATAGAAATGGGACATAGATTTGGTTTCTTAAAAAAGAAGTTTATGGACAGGCTTTCCATTTGGGAAGAATAGCCTGTCAGATCAGAGACAGGAATAGGTTTTATGCAGTGTGTATCAAATAAGTTTGTGCTGATGGAACAAATACATTATGGTTTGGTATATGGAGAGATGGCTATAGCTGAGGGAGGGAAGGTAGTAGGTGAAAGCTGGCATGTCGCAGAGGTAGGAAGCCCTTGTAGGTTCCTGGAAGGAAAATAGCATCAAAATGCTAGGATGAGAAGGATGGTTCTTGTTTCTGGTGATAGAGTGTTTTGGTGTGAGAATAGGTTGGAGGTGAGCCTAAGGAGATTGTTGTAGTGGTTGAAAGACAGGCTGCTTGGATGTTGGATATAAACTATGGAAAGGAGGAGGAAGCCTCCTTCCCTAGCCCCTGGCAACTTCTACTAATCTGTTTCCTACCTCTGGATTTGCCTCTTGTGGGTGTTCCATACAAACAGAATCATATAATATGGTGGCCTATTGTGTCAGGCCTATGTCACTTAGCATGTTTTCAAGGCTTATCTGTGTTGTAGTATGTATCAATACTTCATTCATTTTCATTCATAATCCTTATAATGCCCCATGAGGTCATGCACAACTGGGGATGCCCATCTCATCTACTGTTACTTTCCCTCCTTGCTCACTGTGCTCCAGCCCTACTAATTTCCTTGCTGTTCCCAAACATACCAAGCACACTCCTTCCTCAGGACTTTTGCTGTTTACTTTATTTTGAATATTAAAATGCTCTTCCCCCCCCCCCACCCCCCAGATAGCTACATGGCTTGCTATCTAACCTTTTCAGTTTGTTCATATGTCCTATTCTCAGTGATGTCTTCCTTGACAACCGTATTTAAAAATGGCATCCTTCTGTCCTTATTCCTAGAACTCTTTTGTCTTTTCCTCCCTTATTTTGCTCCCTAGCATTTATCAGACTCAATTACTGGATTATGTGATTTGAGTTATACTTTATAAATGGGTACTTAGGCAACTTGTGTAGAATTGAGTAGATATGAAGGGCATGAGGGAGTCTAGGTGAGAGGAGTTGAGAGTTTGGGTTAGGATAGTCCTAATCAAAGTGGAAAAGAAAATATTCATTTAACATTATTTAGCATTTATTATATGTGAGATGTGGTACCAGAACTGAAAATATAAGGGTAAATAAGATATGATTCTTTCCTGGAGAAGCCTATCACCACCTAGTGTAGTGTAGTGGAAAATCACCTGAAGAGCTTTTTCAGAATTCACAAACTTGGATCTCCTGTTGTTAAAGGCTTATCAGAATCTCAATTAGAGTAAGGTAGGAATGTGTAATTTGGAAAAGCGTTCTATAGTGATGGAAGTGTTCTGTATCTGGTGGCTGTTGAGCTCATGATATATGATCATCGCAACTGAGAAACTGAATTTTTTATTTTATTGAAATAGCTACATGTGGCTAGTGGCTGGTATATTAGACAGCATACATCTCCTGACTGAGATGAATATACATAAAAAATTATAGCACAGTGGGATATATGTCTGGTCATAGAGCCATGGAGTATGGAACACAGATTCTCTCTCCTTATTTCACTGGTGCGTGTTATAACTCACATGTGAATAGGTATTGGGATTTAGAAATGAACGATGAAGAGGGAGAAGATAAAGATAAAAATTTTATAATTTAATATCATAGAGCATTAGAGGCTTACATGTTGCTGTCATTGACATGGGGAAGAAATAAAAATTGTGTGATTCTTGACCCCTTTTCTTTGCCTTCCAGGTTGCAGTCTGTAACTTGGCTTCCCTAGCCCTGAATATGTATGTCACGTCAGAACACACATATGACTTTAAGAAGTTGGCTGAAGTTACCAAAGTCATTGTCCGAAACTTGAATAAAATTATTGATATTAATTACTACCCTGTCCCAGAGGTATGAATAGATTTTTTGCTTATTGGTAATTATTGAAATCCAAGTTGGAGGGAGTGTATCACGGTCTGCCAGTCATTATTTAAATGGCTGTCAGTGGAATGGTGTGAGAAAATGGAGATAAAAAGAGAGAGGGTATCATTTGGTGCAGAATGTTGCCTTTTCTATTCAGTAATGTCTCTTTCTTCTCTAAATCTGTTGGCACAAAGGCATGCTTATCAAATAAACGCCATCGCCCCATTGGAATCGGGGTACAAGGTCTGGCAGATGCTTTTATTCTGATGAGGTATCCTTTTGAGAGTCCAGAAGCCCAGTTACTAAACAAGCAAATCTTTGAAACTATTTATTATGGAGCCTTGGAAGCCAGCTGTGACCTGGCCAAGGAGCATGGCCCATATGAAACCTATGAGGGCTCTCCAGTCAGCAAAGGAGTAAGTATATGGATGAAATTTCTTTTTGCTTATAAGTTCCTGTAGTAGGCTGAATGGTTGCCCTCAAAAAGATATGTTTACATCTTACTGCTGGAACCTGTGAATGTTATCTTTTTGGTTTAAAAAAGTCTTTGCAGGGACGCCTGGATGGCTCAGTCGGTTAAGCGTCCGACTTAGGCTCAGGTCGTGATCTCACGGTCCGTGGGTTCGAGCCCCGCATTGGCCTCTGTGCTGACGGCTCAGAGCCTGGAGCCTGTTTCGGATTCTGTGTCTCCCTCTCTCTCTGACCCTCCCCTGTTCATGCTCTGTGTCTCTCTGTCTCAAAAATAAATAAACGTTAAAAAAAAATTAAAAAAAATAAAAATAAAAAAGTCTTTGCAGATATAATTAAGGATTTTGAAATAAGATTATCCTGGATTTTCCAGCTGGGTCCTAAATCTAGTGACAGTATCCTTATAGGAGACAGAGGGGAGGAGGAGGCAACATGACGATGGAGGCAGAGACCAGAGTAATGCATCCACAACCCAAGAATGCTGATAGTCACTAGAAGCTGCAAGAGGCAAAGGACAGAATCTGCTCTAGAGCCTCCGGAGGGAGTGTGGCCCTCCCAACATGTTCATTTTGGGCTTTTGGATTCCCGAGCTAGGAGAGAATAAATTTTTGTTATTTTAAGCCACCAAATTTATGGTAATTTGTTATACCAGCCATAGGAAGCTAATATGGTACTTTTGTTCTCTAGAGTTAAAAAGATACTCTTTTTTTTTTTAAGATTTAATTTTTAAGTAATTTCTGCACTCAACATGGGGCTCAAATTTATAACCCTGAGATCAAGAATCGCATGCTCCACCAACTGAGCCAGCCAGACTCCCTTTATCGTAGGCAAAGTTCTTTTATTTATTTATTTATTTATTTTTTAAGATTTTTATTTTAAGAAATCTCTATACCCAACGGGGGCTTGAACTTACAAACCCGAGATCAGTAGTCCCACGCTCTATCAACTAAGCCAACCAGACGCCTCACCCCTTTGTTTATTTAAATTTTTTTTGACATTCATTTATTTTAAAAGAGAGAGCATGAGCAGGGGAGGAACAGAGAGAGGGAGACACAGAATCCGAGGCAGACTCCAAGCTCTGAGCTGTCAGCACAGAGCTGATGTGGGGCTCAAAGTCATGAGCCATGAGATCATGACCTCAGCCGAAGTTGGACGCTCAACCGACTGAGCCACCCAGGCACCCCTCCCTTTTATTTTAATGTTTTATTTAGAACTAGTCATTGGTAAAAGTGATCTAAGAAGAATGCTAACTGTATTAGTTTTCTTTCGCTAAATATAGTACATTAAAACAACATGTTATCATCGTTTCCTTGAGTCAGGGTTCCAAGCTTGCCTTAGTTTGGGTCTCACAAGGCTATAGTCAAGGTGTTGGTAGAGGCTGGAGTCTCATCTGAAGCTCAGAGTCCTCTTCTAAGCTCACCTGGTTGTTGGCAGAATTCATTTTTTTTGTTGCTGTAGAACTCATGACATCTTGCTTCTTCAAAGCTAGTGAGAGAGAGTGTCTCATTTCAAGAATACCCGAGTCCAATTGCTCTTTTGAGGGCTTTTATCTGATAAGTCGGGTCTACCCAGGATAATTTCTCTTTTGTTTATCTCAAAATTAACTGATTGGTGACCTTAATTACATCTGCAGAGACTTTTCACCTTTTCCATAATCATGTAAGTGACATCCATCATATTCCCAGGTCTTGCCCACATTTGGGAGGAGGACATTGTACATGGGCTGTGCACCAGGGGGTGAGAACCTGGGAACAATTCTGCTGTCCACACTGCCTTTATTATTGGTAGAATGATTTTCTTCAGTGTAAAATAAAATGTTATGTTATTTTTAGTCTTGATGTTCCTGCTGATTTTGGGGAAGTCTGATATGCAGTGATTTGAAAATAGATGTCTAGTAGCTAAGCAAATAGATCAAGGGGCAGATCAAAGCAATTAAGAAAGATGAAAATAGAGTAACACTTTACTATACAAAGAGAATGCATCTCAGCAATATACTTGTGTTAATGTTAGGATTTCCTGGTTTGTAGATATGATATGGGTTCTAGATATGATAAGGGGAAGAAGTAAGCCTTAACCAGTTTTTTTAACATTCTTTTAATCAGTTAGACTGCATGGAAATTTGGCCAGGGGAATCTCTGGACTTTGAATTCCTCACACAGTTCCATTAGAAGACATTTGTTGGGATGTAGGGCATGGCAGTTAGTCATTCGGTTTTTGTCATGGTTTTAAATTGTTGTAGGGTGGTTTGTCATAAATTTGCATTGTTTATTCCCTAGATCCTTCAGTATGATATGTGGAATGTTATTCCCACAGACCTATGGGACTGGAAACTTCTCAAGGAAAAGATTGCAAAGTAAGTAAGGAGATGTAAGGTAGCTTTAAAGTAAGGAGGGTTTTACTCTCATTGTGGCTTTCAGAAGTTAGGTATGTTTTATTAACTTCTGAAACTTATTTTTCTCTTTTAAATGGGGCTTACATGACCTATTTACAGAACTGTTTTTGTAAAAATACTTTGTAAGATAATATATGAATAGTAACCTGCAAATTGCTTGGTACACTGAAAACATTTTAATAAATGGTAGGTATTATTATTAGCTCATCTTGTTTTAGGGGCTTAACTATCAGGATTAAGCAATTCTTTTTCTCATTAAACCTTCATATTTTCCATTGTGCTTGCTTTTTAAATGTTTTTCACTTTTATTTTTTGCTTAACCACCTTGGTGATTTGTCAAAATGGCTTTTGCTGAATTGATTGTGATAGGAATAAGTTAGGGATTTTGGAGAGGTTTTGGAGGGTAATGTGTTAAACTGTGTGGAAGAAAAACTGTGAAACTTGAGGTTTTTTAGGGCCTTTCAATCTAAGAAACATAAAAGATTTAAGGGCAGGTAGAATGTTTTGCTTAGTGAATAATAAACAAGTTGTTTTCATTTTCTTCATGAGTCTGTCATCTGTGGGTTAATGCATATGCAAAGTGTTTAATGTTTACAGAAGGAAGTAATAGGTTTAAAATACTCTTTAAAAATATCTGTTCACCTTAAAATTGTTTTATTACTCAAATAATACATATTAGAAAATCTAGGAAAATATATGTGTGAAAGGGAGTAAAATGAAAAGTATCCCAGTACCACCTCCCCCAAAAACCTGTTTGTATCTTCTTGTCTCTCATCTTTCAGATTTTCTTTTGAACATGTATGCATGTGTACATTTACATGCAAATTCAACTTTTACAAACATGAAGCTATAGTTTATTTTTTGTGTTTTTTTGTCAAAATGCTATAGATATTTTTCTATACACAACTTTTTAAATTTTCAAAATTAATACATGAATAATAAAATTCAAATACAGAAATAAAATGGAAAGTAAAAGCCCTTCCTTTTTTTATTTTTAAATGTTTATTTTTGAGAGAGAGCACGCAAGCAGGGGAGGGGCAGAGAGATGGGGACAGAGGATCCAAAGCAGGCTCTGTGCTGACAGCAACAAGCCAATGTGGGGCTCGAACTCACGAATCATGAGATCATGACCTGAGCTGGAGTCAGGCCCAACCGACTGAGCCACCCAGGTGCCCCAACAGCCCTTCTTTTTATACCTCTTCTGCCAACCACTTGTTCCACAGAACAAACAAAAACCAGCTTACTCCTTTTCCCAGAGATAACCGTTGTTAATAGTGTGTATTTTTCTAGACCTTTTTCAGTACGCTTGCAGATGCATACAGTTTTGTTCAAAGATGTGATCAAACTTGACATTCTTTTTTTTTTTTAATGTTTAATGTTTATTTATTTTTGGGAAAGAGAGGGAGAGAGACAGAGTGCAAGCAGGGGAAGGGGCAGAGAGAGAGGGAGACACAGAATCCAAAGCAGGCTCTAGGCCCTGAGGTGTCAGCACAGAGTCCGACACAGGGCTCGAACCCACAAACCGTGAGATCATGACCTGAGCCGAAGTTAGATGCTTAACTGACTGAGCCACCCACGCGCCCCTAACTTGACATATTTTAAGACCTTTAGGGATTTATTTTGGACATCTTTCTTTTTTTAGTCCATGCAGATCTGCCTAATGTTTTTAATGATTACAGACAATTCCATAGTTTGGTATGTGCCATATATATATATATATATATACATATATATATATATATATATGACTCTTCAATACATTTTCCTATCTTTGGACAGGAAATCACTGTCCACTTTACTGAGTAAGAAAGACATGAGGTCTTTTGGTGGTTTGCTTGATGCCTCAAAATTACAAAGTGACAAAGTGAGATTAAGATTCCATTAGGATATGAAGCTTTAAGCTAAGTACTGTGTAAATCCAGAGGTATATAATGTAGTAAAGACAAACTCTTTGAGAAACTTAAGACTAAATAAAGTAAGACATGTAACACAAGTAGTTAAAATGTACATAAAGGTACATGTCATAGAAAATGTTTGCAGAAGAAATATTTATATTTGGCATAAAAAAATTTTTTTTTAATGTTTATTTTTGGGAGACAAAGAGAGTAGGGGAGGGGCAGAGAGAGAGGGAGACACAGAATCCGAAGCAGGCTCCAGGCTCTGAGCCTGTCAGCACAGAGCCTGATGCGGGGCTTGAACCCATGAAGCATGGGATCATGACCTGGGCCAAAGTTGGACGTTCAACCAACTGAGGCACCCAGGTGCCCTTATATTTGGCATTTGTATTCAGCATTGTCTCCCTGGTTGGGAAAGATGTTCCAGAGGGGTCATCTCTTAGGCTAAGCTTTGAAGAACAAGCTAAGGGCAGTGTTCAGATAGTGTACTCTTCCTTAAGCACTCTGGCAGTGAATAGAGTCAAAGATGTTAACCTTCCTCTAGGAACGTTATGATTAAAGAGGTAATAGAAGAAGTCAGGAATATACATAATCTGAGCATAATTTTTTCCTGTGGAGAATTTTGGTGATAGATGCCTGATTGTGACCACTTTCACATCATTATTTTTCCTTAAAGAGCTTAGCACAGTGATCATATAGGTACTTAGAAAAGAGTGAGGGTTGAATGAATGTACCCTGATACAGGTGGGGACTCTCCAACAGTCATTTGAGTATTTCCCTGAGCAAGCTAGTGTATCAAATGCTAATAAATCGTCATAATAAGAATTGCCAGCACTAAAAATTGTGCTAATTGAGTTGAGGATTCAGGCATTTAGGAGAGGGGCAAGCTATACCATTCATACTGTGAAGTTGCATCTCTACTGGGGTTGCATGCAAAAGTCATTATATGAGTCTAATGCATGTATGGTGTCACTCACAGCATCTGCATTTACTACAATGACATGAAGTAACTGCCTTCCTGGCAGATTATAGCTTTAGGACCAGCATCTGATAATCTCCTTTTCTTTAGGTATGGTATAAGAAACAGTTTACTTATTGCCCCAATGCCTACTGCTTCAACTGCTCAGATTCTGGGAAATAATGAGTCCATCGAACCTTATACCAGCAACATCTATACTCGCAGAGTCTTGTCGGGAGAATTTCAGGTGAGATCACGACTAGACCTACAGGAGATTGTGCAAAAGCCCGATGTTGGGAGTAAATGACAACTCCTATTTAGTTTGCCCCTTTTTGCTTAGTACAGGGCACAGCTTTGATAAAATGAGTCATCTTCATCTCCAGTGTTACTCTATTTCAGCACATAATAGACATTTAATAAATATCTGTCAAAAGAATGAATTTTTGAGGGTTACATAGGAAAATAAGTTGTTGATGTTAGAGTTCACATGATATTTAACCATCCTGTAATGATGGTTACAATTCACAAATTTTTACAAATAACTTGTTTACAAATTAGAATTTCTGGTAGGTAGGACTAGTGTTTTTTTTACGGTTCCCAGGTAATTCTAATATGCAGCTAGGGTTGAGAACCACTAATCTAGAAGATTTTTATTTGTGAATTTCCAGATCTCCTGAAATCAATTTCTGTAGGTTTGGAGTGGATGCATTTCTATTTTTTCTTAAGTATTTATTGTATCCTTTCTTAGGAAAAAAAAAAAAAGAGTCCACAAAGATTTACCCGTCTTAGGCAATGCTGGCTCTTTTCACCTTTGCAAATATTACGTTTCTTGAATAACAGGTCAAGATTTAAAGGAATACAGCTTTTGTTTGGTAGGATGGGCCTCTCAGTTTTATAAAATACAGAATTTACCAGGTAATCTAATGTTAAATGCTTCTTTAAATGATCTTATTTACTTTAAGTTCCAGGCCTGTGATCCTGTTTAGCCCTGTCATTCTTAATTATTCCTTGGCATCTTTTTTGCTTTTTCATTCAGATTGTAAATCCACACTTACTGAAGGATCTTACTGAGCGGGGCTTGTGGAATGAAGAGATGAAAAATCAGATTATTGCATGCAATGGTTCTATCCAGGTACAGAATGAAAATGAAGTGTGCTCTTTAGTAGCTAAGTTGGACATCGGTACCTTCTCACTTATCCCAGGCAGTGGAGAGAAAGAATGGCTATTCACTGTGGTCATATAGGCTTATGTTCACCTCTGCATTGTTGTGCTAGGATTATATACATCTTCACATAGCTAGGCCTTTCCCTCTTGTTTGTGCAATAATATAAAGCAGTAGTTTCCAACTTCTCTGTACATAAGAATCAGTTGGGGAGCTTTTAAAATTCTGAAGCTTAAAAAAAATTTCGGAAGCTTAGGTTGCATAACAATTAAGTTGGAATACCTGAAAATGGGAACCAGGCATTAGTATTTTTTAAAGACCATCTGGGTCATTCCAAAATGCATCAAAGTTTGGGGACCACTGATAAAGTGTGAAATTAGAGAGTCAGACTTAATTTAAAAGTATGGTGGGGATTGAGGACTCAGAGTCCCAAAAACAGAGCCGCAAATAGTATTTAACAATAAAATATTTGCATATTTGCAGCCGAGAATCAAGAAGCATTTATTTAAAAAAAATTTTTTTTAAATGTTTATTTATTTTTGAGAGAGAGAGAGAGAGACACCACGAGCCAGGGAGGGGCAGAGAGAGAGAGGGAGATACAGAATCTGAAACAGGCTCCAGGCTCTGAGCTGTCAGCATAGAGCCTGATGTGGGGCACAAACTCTGAATGGCGAGATCGTGACCTGAGCCAAAGTCGGACGCTCAAATGACTGAGCCACCCAGGTGCCCAAGAAGCATTTATTTGTGGATGGAGACCTCTGTCTAAACATTTGTCTCCTTGGTAACACAGATAAAGATTTCTGTAACAGTTCTATTTTTGCTGGAAGAAATGGTAACACTATTAGCTAGTCTGTATGTTTTGATGCAGATTAACCCTATACCTAAGAAAATGTTCTGTTGACTCCAAAAGGGGTTTGTTTCATTGCTTCCCTTGATCATGTACCTGTGAGTTATAGCCCTGATTATTTGTGTTTTTTGTAAAGCTTAAGGGTCATTTATTGCTGCTTGGTTCCTTCCTTTTTTAAGTGCCTCTAGAACAATGAATATTTTGGCTATAATCCAAATAGAAATGGATCTTTAATCATTACCACCAGCCATATATTTTGTTGGTTAAATGGAGTTTTGTTGGACATTCTAATCCAGAGTAAGCAGTCTTGGGAAACTTGATAAGGGCTCATATTGTATGATACTGAACGGTATGGGTCAGATCTGGCAGGAAATAGAACTGAGGCCAGACCCTGGTATCATTAATTATGTTAATTAAAGGGACGCCTGGGTGGCTCAGTCAGTTGAGACTCTGACTTTGGCTTAGATTATGATCTCACAGTTCATGAGTTCAAGCCCTGCGTCAGGCTCGCTGCTGTCAGTGCAGAGCCTGCTTCGGATCCTCTTCCCCCTCTCTCTGTTCCTACCCCACTTGCTCTCTCTTTCTCTCTCAAAAATAAATAAACATTAAAAAAATTATGTTAATTATACTGATTTCTTCAACCAGAGTGCAATAAACATTTGTTTTTCCTTCTTCAGAACATACCAGAAATTCCTGATGACCTGAAGCAACTTTATAAGACTGTGTGGGAGATCTCACAGAAAACCGTTCTTAAGATGGCAGCTGAAAGAGGTGCTTTCATTGATCAAAGCCAGTCTTTGAACATCCACATTGCTGAGCCTAACTATGGCAAACTCACTAGTATGCACTTCTACGGCTGGAAGCAGGTTGGTGGAGGAAATCATGGACTTGTTGCCAGCTTGGGATATTTTGGAATTGGAGCAGTTTTACCTTCTAGCTGCCTATTTAAATATTGCCACCTAGTTCTTTCATTTCAAATCCAATATGTTAAAACCAAACCATGGTTTTTGTGCCAGATTAAGCTCTCACTTTGGATTTTCTTGTTTCTTTTAGGATTATTTCATTATTAGTTTTGAAACCTTGGAGTTACCTACGACCCTCCCTTTATTCTCCATACAATTACTCACCAAGTTGTGGTGGTTGTACCTTTGTACTGTTTCTTGAATATCTTTCTTCCTGTTCCACTACCATTATTCTTAACTTCTTAACTGATCTCTTTGCTTCTAGTAACTGCATTATCTTGTGCACTGCTACCATTTCTAAAATAAAACTTTACACATGTCAACCCACTCACTGTTCAAAAACATCCATTGTTTCTCCACTTTATCTACAATCTAAAAGCCAAATTACTTAGCTTGTCATTGGCAACTGTAAAGTCCTGTGATTCTGGATTCTATCCTTATTAACTGGCAATCACCTGGGTATTTATATAGAATTAAATTTTTTTCTTTTTAATTTAAGAGACATTTATTGACTACATACTATGTGCTAAGACTGGGGATACCAAATAGAAGATGATGGTACTTATCCTTGAAGTAGTCATCATCTGTTCTTTACAGAGACACAGTCTAGATCTCTAAATAATTATAAGGCAAACATTGTTTTAGGCAAACATGGAAGTCATACACATAAAAACAAAAGACTATAGAACAAAAATGTTTGACATTTCCAAAAAGATAAGCTTTTTTAGGGGTAAAATGAACACAATGTACTGACTCTTTGTCTTTAAGCATTTTTGAGAAGGCTTCCTACAGGAGATGGAATTTCAGGTTTAGAAAACAATCTGATGTGGTTTATGGAAATGTATTTTAAACATTGGTTTCGAATGTCTAGTGTTCTTACAATTTCTAATTGTTGTATTTGCTTCCTTTGTGTAGGGTTTGAAGACTGGAATGTATTACTTAAGGACACGACCAGCAGCGAATCCAATCCAGTTCACTCTAAATAAGGAGAAGCTGAAAGATAAGGAGAAGGCAACAAAAGAAGAAGAAGAGAAGGAGAGGAACACAGCAGCCATGGTGTGCTCTTTGGAGAATAGAGAAGAGTGTCTGATGTGTGGGTCCTGAGGAAAGGCTTGGAAGAGACCAGCACTTCCTCACAGCCAAACTACTTCTTGAGCATAGATAGGCACAGTAGGTTTGCTTGAAGTGCTAAGGTTTTGTTGGACCTTATTGCAGCAAAAGGAGCAATTGATTTAAAGTACTGTTTCTATATAATAGTGTGAAAGTACTGATATTTTAAATCAATATATTGGGAATCAAAGTAGAAGTTTTAGGAATGCAAAAGAGGTCATCTTGCAAATAGGAAGTAACTGAATAGGGTTTCATTGCCCACTTGGCACCCCTTTTTTGGTGACCTCAGTTTTCATAAGAAGACTTAGTTTTACTGCTTTGACTGGTGGGTCCATAGAAGCAAAACTGAGTCATAACCTGTGAGAAGTGTTGGCAGGACCTTTATCTGGATAAGGTCCTGTTGGTCATTCTGAAATAAACATTTCAAAGTGATTATGTGAGACCAAATTTGTCATTTATTTTCATACAAAGGTCAAATTTGAAAAAATATTTTCTGTTCTTTGAGAGTTCAGGGAGGAAATTTTAAGAAAAATTACTCAGATGCCTTCTACAATTCTGATCTTAACATATGCCTATTTCTTCTTTCTATTGTAAAATATATTAGCATAAGTGTTACCATTTTACCCACTTTAAAGCATACAATTTAGTGGCATAAAGTACATATACAGTGTACAACCATCATCACTATCTTATTTCCAGAAATTTGTCATCATCCCAAACAGAAACTCTAAAACAATAACTCCTCATTTCCTTCACCTCTCAATCCCTGGTAACCTCTATTCTACTTTCTGTCTTTGAATTTGCTTATTCTAGGTACCTCATATAAATGGAATACTATAGTATGTGACCTTTTGTGTCTGGCTTATTTCACTTAGCCTGTTTTCAGGGTTCATCCATGTAGCATATAGCAGACTTTAATTCCTCTTAAAGCCTGAGTAATACTCCATTGTATGTATATATCACATTTTGTCTTTCCATTCATATGTGAATAGACATTGATGTTATTTCCACCATTTTGGCTATCGTGAATAATGCTGCTCTGAACATTGATGCACCAGTATCTGAATTCCTGTTTTCAGTTTTTTTGGGTATATACCTAGAAGTGGAATTGTGGGAATACATCATAATTCAATGTTTAATTTGAAGGAACTTGAGGAACTGCCAAACTTTTCTGTAGGCTCAAGCTGCACCATTTTACATTCCTACCAGTAATGCATGAGAGTTCCAATTATTCCACATCTTTGCTGACACTTGCTAATTTTTTGTATTTTTCATACTAGCTATCCTAATGGCTTTTGACAGTTTGATTACAATGTACCTTGGTGTGGATCTCTGAGTTTATCTTTCTTGATGTTTGTTGACCTGCTTGGATCAGTAGATTTACATCTTTCATTAAATTTGGGAAGTTTTCAGCCATTTTTCTTCAGATAATCTTTTTGCCCCTTTCTCTCTTTTCCTTCTGGGACTCCTGTAATGCATCGCTCATTCCACTGCTTATGTCCCCCAGGTCCCTTAGGTGTCATTCACTTTTCTTAATATTTTTTCTGTTCCTTAGGCTCAATAATTTAACTGTCATATCATCAAGGTCACTGATTCTTCTTCACACTCAACATCTGTTTGAGCCCCCTTGGTGAATTTTTCATCTTAGTTATTCTTTTCAGCTTTAAAATTTGTTTGTTTCCTTTGAACGATTTCTGTCTCCATGTCGATATTCTGATTTTAATGCATTGTTTTTCTGATTTCCTTTGTTTGTTCATGTTTTCCTTTAGCTCTTCAAGCATTTTTAAGACAGTTGTTTTAATATCTTTGTCTAGTAAGTCTGGTGGCTGGGCTTCCTCAGGGATGGTTTCTGTCAGTTTTTCTTGTTCCTTTGAATGAGCTATGTTTTCCTATTTCATTGTAATGCCTGTAATTTTTTGGTTGTTGTTGAAATATTGTTTGGTACTTTTCCAAACTACTTTTGCAGAGACTATTCCCTAGTGTGTGTAATCACTGAAATCTCTGTTCAGTTAATGTTTTGACAGATATCCTTGAATTTCAGGAGCTCTCTATGTAGACTGGCTCTGTGCTAGGGCACTTTCTCCACATATGGGTAGGCTTTTTTCTGAGCCTAGGCATCTGTGATTGTTAATTTTATGTGTAAACTGGCTAGGCCATGGTACACAGATACTTGGTCAAACACTAGCCTAGATAGCTGTGAAGATATTTTTTTAGATGACATTAACATTTAAATCAGTAGACTTTGAGTAAATCAGATTACCCTCCATAATGTGGGTTCCTCATCCAATCAGTTGAAGGCCTTAAGAGAAGAAAGATTGAGGTCCCCTAAGAAAGAAAGACTTTTGTCTTCAGACTGCCTTCGGACTTGAGCTACAATATCACTTCTTTTCTGGGTCTCCAGTGTGCCAGCCTGCTCTGCCAATTTTAGATTTGCTAGTTCCACAATTGTGTGAGACAGTTACTTAAAATCTCTCTCTCCTTTCTCTCCCTCCCTCTCTCTCATGCTCCCCCCTCCCATTTTCTCATTAGTTTTATTTCTCTTTATAGAGAATGAGAACCCTGACTGATACAGATTTTGGTACCAAAAGTGGTTCTAGAGAAGTAGAATCTTAAGGATGAATCTTCTGAATTGGTTCTGGAGTTTCTGGAATTGATTCTCTAATCTGATTAGATTTAAAGGCACTAATGACTATTTCCAGTGGTAAAGGAAGTATTGATAGTTTGTGGTGTGATGTGGTAATAGAGACACTCAAAATACCATCATTGGATGCTCCTAATCAAATACTTACAAGAGGCAAGGTTCTGGGTGATTGTGTGTATGTTCCACCTCCAGGGTGTATCAACTCTCCAGCCCTTTCTCATAATTTAGTTCATCTTGACTACCTTTTCCACACTGCTCCAATACATTGATGACGTGCTGATTAGACCTACTGAGCAAGAAGTAACAACTACTCTAGGCTTACCGGGAAGACATTTGTGTGTCAGAGGGTGGGAAATAATCTGACAAAAATTTGGGGGCCTTCTACCTCTGTGAAATTTCTAGGGGTCAAATGGTATGAGGCATATTGAGATATTCCTTCTATGGTGAAAGATAAATTGTTGCATCTGGCTCCTCCCACAAGCAAAAGACTGGCACAAGGCCTAGCGGGCCTCTTTGGATGTTGGCGTCAGCATGGCAGTGTATTCCTCATTTAGGTGTGCTACTCTGGTCTGTTTACCAAATGACCTGAAAAGCTACTGGTTTTGAGCAGGGCTTGGAACAAGAGAAGGCTCTACAATAGGCCTAGGCCCACCCTGCAGCTGCTCTGCCACTTGGGCCATGTGATCCAGTAGGTCTATGGTGTTGAAGTGGCGGTGGCAGATAGGGTTGCTATTTGGAGCCTCTAGCAGGCTCTTTGGATTTTGGAGCAGAGCCCTGCCATCCTCTGTCAGTAAGTATTCACCTTTTGAGAAACGTCTTTTGGCTTGCTACTCAGCCTTAGAAGAGACTGAATGCTTAACCATGGGCCACTAAACTGTGTGACCTGAGCTTCCCGTCAGGAACTGGGTGGTGTCTGACCCACCAAGCCATAAAGCTGCACCTGCGCAGCAGCATTCCGTCATCAAATGGTATATACATTGAAGTGGTATATACAGGATTTGGCTCGAGAGGCCCTGAAAGTACAAGTAAGTTATTGAAGAAGTGGCCCAAATGCCCATGATCCTCACTCTTGCCTGCACCTTTGGGGAGGTCCCTATGATCAGTTAACAGAAGAGAAAACTCAGGCCTAGTTTACACATGGTTCTGCATAATACGCAGGCACCACAGCTCCTTTCTGGGACAGCCCTGAAGGACGCACCATCTTATTGACAGAGTTGTGGAAGACTTTTAAGCAGGGAATACTTTTAGATAGCTCACTCTGGCTACTATGGGAAGAGTGACCTAACCTATGGGTTTGGGTCAGACTCAAGTACCATATCAGGGTCTAGTTTGGTCTTTGGAACAGACTGGTTACTGGGCGAAGAGTTGGTCTGGGTGTCTGTCAGACTTGATGCCGCCGGTGGGGCAGGACCTGATCTGTTTATGTGGGCTAGACTGGATATTTGGAGTAGGCCTGACCTGTGTGCCTATGTCAGATTGGGATATCCAGCCTGGGGGCTCACCTGTGTTTGGGACTGATAGTCTCTATAACCCAACCTGTGTGCTTGGGTTAGACTAGAGAGTGCAAGGCTGACCTGTATATTTGGTCAGACTGGGCTTCATGTCAAGTCTTAGGCTGTATTTGGGAGAGACTGGGCCCCAGGGAAGGGTCCTAGCCTATTTGTTTCGGACAGGATGTTCAGAGTGGGTTGTGGTCTGTATGACGCTCTGTACAGCTTCCAGGGGGGCTCTATACATCCAAATATTAACTGGGGTTTTCTCAGGAGTCAGGGGGAAGAGGACAAAGAAACTAAACAGAAAGATAAATAGGGAAAAGCAATTTTATTATTGGAATGGAAATAGAAAAAGCATTCTAAGAATTTAAAAAGTGGTAGTTGGCTAACAACAGGCCTTCCCTTGAGCCCATAATCTCACGATTTCAGCCTGTCCTTCAGTGATGCCTGCTTATTTCTTATTCCCAGAAGTCACAACCCCAACTTCCCAAGTTGATAAAGTCCTTTCACTCTGGCAGTTGCCCCTCCACTCTCATATTCTGCAGTCTCTGGCTTCTCCCCAACCTCCTGGGCTGATTTATTGCTATAGAGCATCTTTTCCACATGTTGCCGGATCTCCCTGGTCTGTACTCCATAAATGATAGGATTCAAGGATCCTGGGAGTGGCATGTAGATGGCACTGAGCAGGTTCTGGACATCCGGAGACACAGTCTTGGCCACTCGGAAGACAATGGAGGTGGAGAGACCAGAGAGGTAGATAGGATGACCAGTAAGTGGGAGCCACATGTGTGCAAGGCCTTGGCTCAGGCTCTCCCAGAAGAGATCCGGAAGGCAGCATAGATGATGCGTGTATAGGAGTTCCCTCGCAGGGCTAGATCCAAGGTCATAGTGACCAACCGCATGGTCAGTCCCAACCCATTGTTGAAAGTCAAGTCTCCACAAGCTATGCTCAGCAGTGCAATGTACTCACAGGCAAAGTGTCGAATCACCATTGTCTGGCAGAATTGAGCTCGTGACGTTAGCACCACCAAAGGCACTGCTACTTCCAGGCTCCGTGTCAGAGCAAGAATGGCCAGCACTCCCAGCAGGTGGGAGGTTATCAGGTCAGTATAGCAGAGTGGGTGACAGATGGCCACGTAGCGGTCTAGGGCCATGGCCAGCAGGAGATTGTAGTCCAGGAGAGTAAAGTAGATACAGAACATCTGGTCCAGGCAGCCATGCAGTGACATGGGGTTAGCATAATGCACAAAGCCCTCCAGCATTTTGGGCATCACGGCTGTGGCAGTACAAATGTTGACAGCCAGGAGCAGGGCGATGAGCATGTACATGGGCTGATGCAAACTCCGTTGGGCCACCACCGTGTGGATGACCAGGACGTTTGCAGAGATGATCGTCACATAAAGGAAGGTAAGAGGCAGGACCAGGAGGCGCCGCCACTCTCGCAATCCAGGGAAGCCCACCAGGAAGAAGTTGGTGTAGGAGATGTTGAAGGCACTGGTATCTCCATCCTCACCCATCAGCTTTGGCCTTGGGTTGGCCCCAGGAGCGGTGATCAGAGACTGTTAGAACAAAATGGTCAGTGGAAGAAAGCCAATTTCTGTTTTAGGGCCTGAGGGGTTTGTGATGAATGTCCACCTCTTCATGTACATATGTCTACTCCTTTGGGGCACAGATGGGTGCTATGCCAGGTGTTACGGAAGCTACGGAGGTGAACAAGGCATCCTTTGTCCTCAGGGAGCTCTTGGCCTGTGTGTGTGAAATGTAAACTTACAGGATCCTTGTTTATCTGTGATGTTCCAGGTATTTGATTGCTGAATAAAAGATTAGGAGGAAAAGTAGGTGTGGTACATGAGGGAAAATAAAAGGTAATGGGGGGCACCTGGGTGGCTCAATCAGTTAAATGTCCGACTTTGGCCCAGGTCCATGGGTTTGAGCCCTGTGTCAGCTCTCAGGGCACAGCCTGGAACCTGTTTCTGATTCTGTGCCTCCGTCTCTCTGCCCCTCCCCTGCTCACACTCTGTCTCTCTCAAACATAAACATTAAAAATAAAAATAAAAAAGTTATGGACCAGAGGTAAAACTAGAAAGCATGAAGAAAACCTTTGAAAGGAGGAAATATGAGGAATTTGTGGTCCAAGAAGTGTGGAAGAACCAGGTGGGGTTTATCAGGAATGATGGCCTCACTTTCGTGCCTGGGTTGCACTGTGGCAAGGCCAGGGGAAAATTGCTGGACCTCAAACAACAGGTCACAGGGACTCTTGCCTTCCTAAGCCTCTATAGACTGACTCTGAGGCCTCCTGCCTGGCCTTGTCCTCAGTGTCATGGATGATGATTTTGCTTTCCTCTCAATGTAAGCTCCTGGAAAGCCAGGAAACAGCATTCTTCCCTCGTGCTGCTGGAGCTGCAAGTGCTGATTTCCCCTCCAACCCCCCACCAAGCCCAGGCATCGAGGACGTACTTGAGCACTGCTTGTTGAGCAGGCCAAGGAGGAATAGGAAGAAGATGGGAGGAGGCTGAACATTTAGTTGGGTTCTGAGAGCAGTAATTTCAAAGTGTTGACCAGATTTTTGTGTAATTAAGGGAGCAGATAGGAAAAGATCCAGAGTCCTAGGGTTTGAACAACACAGATTACATGAAAATAGCCAACACCTATTGGACATTTACCATATGGCAGGCAGTGTTTTCAATGCTTTCATGGATTCACTTTTTAAAATCTTAATTGTGCCAGTGAAGGAAGTAAGGCACAGAGAGTTTAAGTCTAGTTCCAGGTCACACAGCTAGTAAATGGCAGAGCAGAATTTGAACCCAGACAGTCAGACCCTAAAATGCATGCTCTTAACTTTAGGATGACCAACTGTTCCCTTCCCGGCTTGCCTGAGACTTCCCTGGAGTTTGCACTGAACATCTGGTGTTCCAGGAAACCTTTGGGGCAGATCACTTCACTCTTACTACTAACTACATAGAAGACTGGAGAAGCCTTATAGATTGTGGAGCAGCTAGGAAATGGTCTTCCTTCTTATCAGTGTATTGTCTCTGAAAACCACGTTTATGTTGGTGTTCCTATAATCACCTTCTGAATACTTAGAAGAATAAAGAGGCACAGCTGTAAATTCACAGGGAGACTTCCAAAGGAAGTGGCTTTGGATTTCCAATGCCCACCATGGAATGTCTTTTTGAAAAATCTTAGAGCATTATTTTATACAGAATAATCCAGACTTTGGGAAATGTACCATTAGTGGGGTTGGGCAAGGGCCAGATGACATTGTGGGAGGGGGTAGAAGTCCTTAGAGTGGGGGACTTTCATAGCTGGAGGGTGGGATTGAGAAGCTGAGAGTGAGGTGAGCGGTGGTCCATGATAGGACAGAGGGGCAAGAAAGAAATGCAAGCTGGAGGAGCACTGGCCAAGAAGGTGTTTAAGGACCAAGCTTCTTGCCAAATGCGAGAGTGTGTTCATTGTTAAGGGGCTTAACAAGCTGTCACGTGAACTGTAGTTTGCCCTCCTATTTTGTATTTTAGGATCACTCAGGTAAGTTCCTCAAGGAGCTCTTAGACCCTAAAGCAGTCAAGAAAGGAAATGGCAGAATAACAAGCCCCTCGAGGAGAGGCAGAAGGGATGAAAAATACCGTGAGGGATGAGCAGATCAGTTAACTCGCTGATGAAAGTCTTGAGAGAGATGAAAAGGTGTTGCTAGAGTCACATCAGTCAGACTTAGGAACCAACTGGAAGTGGGGAAAGACAGAGGAATGGATAGTAATTTCAGGGTTTTTGTTGTTAGCCAGGATGACTGCACTGGTGCTCCTAAAAGCTGAGCAAGGAAGAGCAGGGTTGGGGTGCTAGGAGGCCCAGTTAATTAATTGAGCTTGGATGTGGGGAGGACTCCCAGATGAAGAGGTCCCCAGTCAACAACCTGAAGTCAGATGGAGAGCTCAGATGAAAAATTAAGGCTGGAGGTGACTATGTGAGGATTAGAAATTTATAGAGGGCATGAGACAGAGTCTTAAGGAGCAGATGGCAATGAAGGAGACCGAGGAAAAGAGGGGAGGGAGGGAGTGTGAGAGCCAGGAGCAAATGGAGTTCTGGAAACCAGAGGAGAGGCTTGGTTGCTCTGGAGGCTTTGAGGTAAAGGGCTTTACAGACAGCAGAGGTCAAAGACCAACTGAGCCAACTCACCCTACAAGTAGCAGAGGAGGGGACGGAGAGGAGGCTGAGGATGATGCCAGAGCCGTGTGCTCTCTGCAGAAAGAGCCTCACCTCCACCACTGGAAAAGTCAAAACCACACACAGAGCTGCTTTATCTCTGCCCTGTCCTCACAAACTGGCAACGGTGTTCGTCTCTCTTCCTTCAGTTCCCAGGGAGAGATGTCTCTTTTGTTCTTAGGGCGTCTTGTACTTCTCACTCTCTCCCCTCAGCGTATGAAAAAGTTCATCTCTGTTAGGAGAAAATAAGCTCCACCTTAACTTCCTATAACCCTCTAGCTTTTCATCTTTCTCCTCACATTTATTTATTTATTTTTAAAGTTTATTCATTTATTTTGAGAAAGAGTACGAGCAGGGGAGGGACAGAGAGAGAGGGAGAGAGAGAATCCCAAGCAGGCTCTGCACTGTCAGTGTGAGCCTGACACAGAGTTTGAACTCACGAACCGTGAGATCATGACCTGAGCTGAAATCAAGAGTCAGGCACTTAACAGACTAAGTCGCCCAGGCACCGCTCTCCTCATCTTTAAAGCAAAGCCTTGGGCATGTCTTTGTTGAGCAATAATCACTGGCTCGCTGATTGAGCTCCTCGATGGATGGAAAGTGTTGCTTTCCAGTGGGGAGACCATGTCTTTTTCATCTCTGTCCCAGTGACCAGCTCTGAGCCCACAGCCAAATATGTGCTCGGTAAGTGTTGTGTTGAAGGAATAAATGCATGCACAAAGGGATTTTAAGAAACATTCTCATTTGCAACCTAGAGCAGCCCTTGGAAGTGGAATGAAGGAAGGAAGGAAAAATGAAACCCATTAAGGCTCAGAGATCCCAGGTGATTTGCTTAGTCTCACCTGACAAGAAGAGCCAGACCTGAAATTCAGGTCTTCTAAACTCTTCCATCCACACCACAGTTTTCTCCCTCACCGACTCTGCCCACCCCTCCTCCCCAACACACACAAGAGGCAACAATGGACAGGCTCCAAACATTCTTAGTCTCACCAGTAATACTAAGAGTTAGCATTTATTGAGCACTTACTACATGCCAGACATGATTCCAAGGCTTTTTTCTTTACTGTTCACAGCAACCCTAAGAGATGAATACTGTTTATTAACCCTGCTTATAGATGAGGACACTAAGGTTTAGAGAAGGTAACTCATATTCTTAAAGTCTCATAGGTATTAAATGATAGGGCTGGCATATGAGTGAACCTAGATTGTTGATGGTAATTGGTGGAGTTCAGGTCCAATCTCAGGTTTTCCTGCCTCCAAATCCCCATCAAGCTCCGGTCTTCTCACCCCCAACCTCACCATGGAAACCTGTAGTGGTGTCCTGTCGGGGTGCAGCCTGCTGTGGCTCTCGGTTCACCTCTGAAAAGGTAAGGCACCAAGGCACTGATCTATGAGGCTGAAAGGGAGGGATGGATAAGTAGACCTGTGGTTCCAGAGGAGGAGCCTGAGGAGATTCCCAGTGGGCAGTCATGTCCACAGACACCAAGGAGGAAACAGTGAGAAACCCAGAACTCAGGGAGGACCCCAGGGAGAGAGGCTGGGTGGAGGGGACAGTGTATGAACATTTTTATTTCTATGGCTCTTGGTGTTTCTCAGAGAGCAGTCACAGCTGCTGAGGGATTCATTTTACAGATGACCCATTAGAAGCTTAGAGAGAACAAGTCAGGGTTCGGGTCAGATTCCATCCCAGGGGCACCAATAGGCAGAAGCTGGGTATTGCTGACTGGGATGACCAGGACTCAGCTGAGGGGAAGGGACTCTTGCGATGTGGGGGTTATATAGGCACTCAGGGATCACCCAAAGGAGGGAAAGGGCACTTGGGTGACCATGGGAGAGCCAGGGACCTGATTTAGGAGCGTGTGTGTGTGTGTGTGTGTGTGTGCACACATTGCTGAGGTACTTACTTGTCCGGTGTGGGTGGCTCAGGATCTGGGACAGGAGGTGACTTCAGTGTGGACTCTGCTGTGAATAGCCGAGACCCATAGAAGCGAGGGTTGTCTCCTCCAGGGAGGTATCACTGCTCTGTCCTCTGGAATCTGGAAATAGGGGAACTGGAAATCTCCTCTTTTCCTCTTTTTCTGCTTTCTTTGGATTTAATGTTTTTTCTTTATGATTCACTTCTTCTTTCTTTTAATGTTCATTTGTTTTTGAGAGAGCAAGAAAGAGAGTGAGCGCATGTGTGTGTGGGAGAGGGGCAGAGAGTGACAGAGAGAGAATCTTAAACAGGCTCCATGTTCAATGAGGAGCCTGATGTGGGGCTTGATCTCACAACCCTGAGATCATGACCTTAGCTGAAATCAAGAGTCAGACACTTGACTGAGCACCAGGTGCCCTGATTCGATTCTACTTCTTAGCTTATTAGCTGTGCCTTATTCCTTGTGTCATTTTACAGGTTGCTTTAGCGTTTATGATGCATATCTTTAACTTACCACAGTTTATTTTAAATTGTTATTATGCCACTTCAACAAACAGTATGAAATCCTGACAGCAAGGTTCTTTTATTTCCTCTCTCCCAGTATTCATGTTACTGTAGTTCTATGTTTTATTTCTACATAAATTATGAAGTCCACAATACATTGTATATATTTTCTACAATCCATCATATCCTAAAGAGATTTAGAAAAGAAAAAAATATTATGGTTGAAAAATTCATTCATGTTGCATGCTACTGTATTTTATGGTTTTTAAAATTTTTTAAATGTTTATTTATTTTTGAGAGACAGAGAGATAGAGCGTAAGCAGCAGGGGACAGAGAGAGAGGGAGACACAGAATCTAAAGCAGGCTCTAGGTTCTGAGCTGTCAGCACACAGCTTGATGCAGGGCTCGAACTCATAAGCCGTGGGAACATGACCTGAGCCGAAGTCAGACACTTAACCAACTGAGCCACCCAGATGCCCACCCCTTTATTTTAAAAAAAATTCAAATGTTTATTTATTTTTGAGAGACAGAGAAACATAGTGTGAGCAGGGGAGGGACAGAGAGAGAGGGAGACATAGAATTTATTGTTTTAATTTTTTTTTTATTTTTAAAGTATTTATTTATTTATTTATTAATATTAGATAAAGGTATTCTTTAATCCCCATCACCTATTTTACCCATCCCCCTGCCTATCTCCCCACCGGTAACATCAGTGTTTTCTCTATAGTTAAGAGTTGGTTTCTTGGTGTATCTATCTTTTCCTTTGCTCATTTGTTTTGTTTCTTAAATTCTGAATATGAGTGAGATCATATGATTTTTGTCTTTCTCTGACTGACTTATTTCATTTAGCAAAAATACACTCTAGCTCCATCCATGTTGTTACAAATGAAAAGATTTCATTCTTATTTATGGCTGAGTAATATTCCATTGTATATATATACCACAATTTCTTTATTGATAGGCACTTGGGCTGCTTCCATAGTTTGACTATTGTAAATAAAACTGTAGTAAATATAGGGGTGTATATATCCCTTTGAATTAGTGTTTTTGTATTTTTTGGCTAAATATCAAGTAAATATGAAGTACTGGATCATGGGGTATTTTTTAACTGTTTGAGGAATCTCCATACTATTTTCCACAGTGTCTGTACCAATTTGCATTCCCACCAACAGTGCATGAGGGTTCCTCTTTCTCCACATTCTCACCAACACTTGTTGTTTCTTGTGTTTTTGATTTTAGCCATTCTGACAGGTGTGAAGTGATATCTCATTGTAGTTTTGATTCGCATTTCCCTGGTGATGAGTGATGTTGAGCACCTATTCATGTGTCTCTGTTGGCCATATGTATGTCTTCTTTGGAGAAATGTCTGTTCATGTCTTATGTCTATTTTTAAATTGGATTATTTGTTTTTGGAGTGTTGAGTTGTATCAGTTTTTTATATATTTTGGATACTAACCCTTTGTTGGATATGTCATTTGCAAATATCTTCTCCCATTCTGAAGATTGCCTTTTAGTTTTGTTGATTGTTTCCTTCGCTGTGCAGAAACTTTATTTTGATGTAATCTAAATAGTTTGTTTTTGCTTTTATTTCCCTTGCTGATGTTAGAGAAATTACTGCCTGTGCTCTCTTCTAGAATTTTTATGGTTTCAGGCCTCACATTTAAGTTTTTAATCCATTTTGAGTTTATTTTGTGTATGTATAGAAAGTGGACCAGTTTCATTCTTTTGCATGTAGCTGTCCAGTTTTCCCTATAACATTAGTTGAAGAGACTATTTCCCATTGGATATTATTTCTCCTTTGTCAAAGATTAATTGACCATATAATTGTGGGTTTATTTCTGGGTTTTCAATTCTATTCTGTTGATACAGGCATCTATTTTTATGCCAGTACTATACTATTTTTTATTTAATTTTTACTTACATTTTTAAAAAATTTATATCCAAGTTAGTTAGCATTAAGTGCAACAATGATTTCAGGAGTAGATTCCTTAATGCCCCTTACCCATTTAGCCCATCCCCCTCCCACAACCCCTCTAGTAACCTTCTGTTTGTCCTCCATATTTAAGAGTCTCTTATGTTTTTGTCCCCCTCCCTGTTTTTATATTATTTTTGTTTCCCTTCCCTTATGTTCATCTGTTTTGTATCTTAAAGTCCTCAAATGAATGAAGTCATATGATATTTGTCTTTCTCCAACTAATTTCGCTTAGCAAAATACGCTCTAGTTCCATACATGTAGTTGCAAATGGCAAGATTTCAATGGCATTTTTGATTGCCAAGTAATACTCGATTATATATATATACCACATCTTCTTTATCCATTCATCCATCGATGGACATTTGGGCTCTTTCCATACTTTGGCTATTGTTGATAGTGCTGCTATAAACGTGCAGGTGCCCCTTCGAAACAGCACACCTGTATCCCTTGAATAAATACCTATTAGTGCAATTGGTGGGTCATAGGGTAGTTCTATTTTTAGTTTTTTGAGGAACCTCCATAACATTTTCCAGAGTGGCTGCACCAGTTTGCATTCCCACCAGCTGTGCAAGAGATCCTCTTTCTCTGCCTCCACGCCAACATCTCTTGTTGCCTGAGTTGTTAATGTTAGCCATTCTGACAGATGTGAGGTGATATCTCATCGTGGTTTTGATTTGTATTTCCCTGATGCTGAGGGATGTGGAGCATTTTTTTCATGTGTCGGTTGGCCATCTGGATGTCTTCTTTGGAGAAGTATCTATTCATGTATTTTGCCCATTTCTTCACTGGATTATTGGTTTTTTGGGTGTTGAGTTTGGTAAGTTCTTTATAGATTTTGGATACTAACCCTTTATCTGATATGTCATTTGCAAATATCTTCTCCCATTCCACCAGTTGCCTTTTAGCTTTGCTGATTGTTTCCTTCGCTGTGCAGAAGACTTTTATCTTGGTGAGTTCCCGATAGTTCATTTTTGCTTTGGTTTCCTTTGCCTCCAGAGACGTGTTGAGTAAGAAGTTGCTGCGGCCAAGATCAAAGAGGTTTTTGCCTGATTTCTCCTCAAGGATTTTGATGGCTTCGCTTCCTGTCTTACATTCAGGTCTTTCATCCATTTTGAGTTTATTTTTGTGTATGGTGTAAGAAAGTGGTCCAGGTTCATTCTTCTGCATGTCGCTGTCCAGTTTTCCCAGCACCACTTGCTGAAGAGACTGTCTTTATTCCATTGGATATTCTTTCCTGCTTTGTCAAAGATTAGTTGGCCATACGTCTGTGGGTCCATTTCTGGGTTCTCTATTCTGTTCCATTGATCTGAGTGTCTGTTCTTTTGCCAGTACCATGCTGTCTTGATGATTACAGCTTTGTAATACAGCTTGAAGTCCGGGATTGTGATGCCTCCTGCTTTGGTTTTCTTTTTCAAAATTGCTTTGGCTATTCGGAGTCTTTTGTGGTTCCATACAAATTTTAGGATTGTTTGTTCTAGCTCTCTGAAGAATGCTGGTGTTATTTTGATAGGGATTGCATTGAATATGTAGATTGCTTTGGGTAGTATGGACATTTTAACAATATTTGTTCTTCCTATCCAGGAGCATGGAATCTTTCTCCATTTTTTGGTGTCTTCTTCAATTTCTTTCATAAGCTTTCTATAGTTTTTAGTGTATAGATTTTTCACCTCTTTGGTTAGATTTATTCCTAGGTATTTTATGGTTTTTGGTGTAACAGTAAATGGGATTGATTCCTCTGGGTTTTCCAGGGCATCATGTCATCTGCAAAGAGTGAAAGTTTGACCTCCTCCTAGCTGATTTGGATGCCTTTTATTTCTTTGTGTTGTCTGATTGCTGAGGCTAAGACTTCTAATACTATGTTGAATAACAGTGGCGAGAGTGGATGTCCCTGTCTTGTTCCTGACCTTAGGGGGAAAGCTCTCAGTTTTTCCCCATTGAGGATATTAGCGTTGGGTCTTTCATATACAGCTTTTATGATCTCGAGGTATGCTCCTTTTATCCCTACTTTCTTAGAGGTTTTTATCAAGAAAGGATACTGTATTTTCTCTGCATCTATTAAGAGGATCATTTGGTTCTTGTCCTTTCTTTTTTGATGTGACAAATCACACTGATTGTTTGCAGATATTGAATCAGCCCTGCATGCCCTGTATAAATCCCACTTGGTGTTGGTGAATAATTTTTTTAATGTATTGTTGGATCCAGTTTGCTAATATCTTGTTGAGAATTTTTGCATCCATATTCATCAGGGAAATTGGTCTATAGTTCTCCTTTTTGGTGGGGTCTCTGTCTGGTTTTGGAATCAAGGTAATGCTGGCTTCATAGAAAGAGTTTGGAAGTTTTCCTTCCATTTCTATTTTTTGGAACAGCCTGAAGAGAATAAGTGCTAACTCTTCCTTAAGTGTTTGGTAGAATTCCCCTGGAAAGCCATCTGGCCTTGGACTCTTGTTTTTTTGGAAGATTTTTGACTACTAATTTTTCTTTGCTGGTAATGGGTCTGTTCAAATTTTCTATTTCTTCTCATTTCAGTTTTGGTAGTGTATACATTTCTAGGAATTTGTCCATTTATTCCAGATTTCCCATTTTATTGGCGTATAGTTGCTCATAATATTCTTTTATTATTGTTTTTATTTCTGCTATGTTGGTTGTGATCTCTCCTCTTTCATTCTTGTTTTTATTTATTTGGGTCCTTTCCTTTTTCTTTTTGATCCAACTGGCTAGTGGTTTATCAATTTTGTTAATTCTTTCAAAGAACCAGATTCTGGTTTCTTTGATCTGTTCTGATTTTTTTTTTTTTTTTTTTTTTTTTTTTTTTTTTTTTGGTAGCATTTTTTTTTTCTCTAATCTTTATTATTTCCTGTTTCTGCTGGTGTTGGGTTTTATTTGCTGTTCTTTTTCCAGCTCCTTAAGGCGTAAGGTTAGGCTGTGTATCTGAGATCATTCTTCCTTCTTTAGGAAGACCTGGATTGCTATATACTTTCCTCTTGTGACCACTTTTGCTGCATCCCAGAGGTTTTGGGTTGTGGTGTTATCATTTTCATTGGCTACCATATATTTTTTAATTTCCTCTTTAAAAAATTAATAATAATTTCCTCTTTAACTTCTTGGTTAGCCCATTCATTCTTTAGTAGGATGTTTTTCAGTCTCCAAGTATTTGTTACCTTTCCAAATTTTTTCTTGTGGTTGATTTCGAGTTTCATAGCATTGTGGTCTGAAAATATGCATGGTGTGATCTCAATCTTTTTGTACTTACTTAGGGATGATTTGTATCCAAGTATATAGTCTATTCTGGAGAACATTCCATGTGCACTGGAGAAGAATGTATATTCTGCTGCTTTAGGATGAAATGTTTTGAATATATCTGTTAAGTCCATCTGGTCCAGTGTGTCATTCAAAGCCATTGTTTCCTTGTTGATTTTTTGAGTATATGATCTGTCCATTGTTGTGAGTGGGCTGTTGAAGTCTTCTACTATTATGGTATTGATGAGTTTCTTTATGTTTGTGATTAATTGATTTACATATTTGGGTGCTTTCACATTTGGAGCATAAATGTGTTTACAATTGTTAGGTCTTCTTGGTGGATAGTCCCCTTGATTATGATATAATGCCTTCTTCATCTCTTGATAAAGGCTTTATTTTAAAGTCTAGATTGTCTGATATAAGTATGGCTACTCCGGCTTTCTTTTGTTGACTATTAGCATGATAGATGGTTCTCTACCCCCTTATTTTCAATCTGAAGGTGTCTTGAGGTCTAAAGTGGGTCTCTTGTAAACAGCATATAGATGGATCTTGTTTTCTTATCCATTCTGTTACCCTATGTCTTTTGATTGGAGCATTGTGTCCATTGATGTTTAGAGTGAGTACTGAAAGATATGAATTTATTGCCATTATGATGCTTGTAGAGTTGGAGTTTCTGGTGGTGTTCTCTGGTCCTTTCTAATCTTTGTTGCTTTTGATATATATATATTTTATCTTTTCTCTCCTCAGAGAATCCGCCTTAAAATTTCTTGCAGGGCTGGTTTAGTGGTCACAAACTCTTTTAATTTTTGTTTGTCTGGGAAACTTTTTATCTCTCCTTCTATTTTGAATGACAGCCTTTCTGGGTAAAGAATTCTTGGCTGCATATTTTTTCTGATTCAGCACATTGAATATATCCTGCCACTCTTTTCTGGCCTGCCGAGTTTCTGTGGATAGGTCTGCTGCACACCTGATCTGTGTTCTCTTGTAGGTTAGGGACTTTTTTTCCCTTGCTGCTTTCATGATTCTCTCCTTGCCTGAGTATTTTGTGAATTTGACTATGATATGCCTTGTTGATGGTTGGTTTTTGTTGAATCTAATGGAGCTCCTCTGTTGCTTCCTGGATTTTGATGTCTGTGTCTTTCCCCAGGTTAGGAAAGTTTACTACTATGATTTGCTCACATAACCCTTCTACCCCTATTTCTCTCTCTTCCTCTTCTGGGACCTCTATGATTCTGATATTGTTCCCTTTTAATGAGTCACTGATTTCTCTAATCCTTAAATCTTGCTCTTTTGCCTTAATCTCCCTCTTTTTTTTTTTTTGCTTCATTATTCTCTATAAGTTTGTCCTCTTTATTGCTGATTCTCAGTTCTGCCTCATCCATCCTTGCCACTGCTGCATCCATCCATGATTGCAGCTCAGTTATAGCATTTTTAATTTCATTCTATTTTTTACTTCTTTTATCTCTGCAGAAAGGGATTCTAATCTATTTTTGAGTCCAGCTAGTATTCTTATTATCGTGATTCTCAATTCTGGTTCAGATATTTTGCTTGTATCTGTGTTGGTTAAATCCCTGGCTGTTGTTTCTTCATGCCCTTTCTTTTGGGGTGAATTCATTCATTTTGTCATTTTGAAGGGAGAAAAGGAATTAATGAGGTAGAAAAATTAAAATTAAAAAAATTAAAATTAAAAAATATTAAAATTAAAAAATTAAAACACACACACAAAATCTAATAAATGATGAAAAATCCTAGGTGTGTTTTGGTCTCTGTGTTCAAAGTGGTTTGATAGATTAGAGTAAAAAGGGGGGAGAAAGGAAATTGTTTGAGAATTTGAAAAAATGAATACACTGAAGTAGACTAAAATTAAACTATGGGAGTAAAATAGAATTTGAAAAAATTTACACAAAAGTAAAGACTATAGTAGAAAAAATAAAAGAAAAACATTTTAATAGAAATTTAAAGTAAAAATGAAGTTTTTCTCTTTCTGTATTCAAGAAAAAGAAAATAAACCAAAAAGAGAAAAAAGAGGGAAAAAAAGGAAATCGTTTGAAAATTTGAAAAAGTGAATAATGATGGAAGTAAAATAGAATTTGAAAAAATTTACACAAAAGCAAAAAATATAGTAAAAAAATTAAAGAACAATATTTTGAATAAAAATTGAAAATAAAAATGAATTTTTTCTCTTTCTGTATTCATGAAAAAGAAAAGAAGTGAAAAAGAGAAAAAGAAAAAAAAAAGAAAGAAAATTGAATAGATGGATCTGCTAGCAGATTGAAATAGGACTGAAATTACTTCGTTTTCCCCTAGAAGTCAGACTATGAATCGCTTTATAGTCCATAAACTAAGCAGGCGGTGAGACTTGTGTTCTGAAGAGCGAGGTTGGCCCAGTTGGGCAGGGCTTAGTGTAGTGGCTCCGTCCTCCACTAGATGGCGCTGCTAGCCTATGGGGGTTGAGTGTTGTAGCGCTCAATTGTAGGTGCATATGCGCATGCGGGAGCGCAATGGCGTCACCCAGCCACACAGTCTCTAGTATTGGGACTCCGTTCTCCCCGGTTAGCAATTGCTCACCCATCCTCTGTCTTCAGCTTTTGTCCACTCCCCTCTTTTTCACTGTCCGTGACCAAGCCCCAGGCAGTACTTGTCTCCTGTGTTTTGTCTCAGGTGTGGCTGTTTTCCCTGGTCCCTTACTTCTGAAGGACTGCAGCTTTGACCCGTTCTGCCCCTCTGTGGGCGGGTCTCACTGAGCAATGGCTGAATGTCTGCTGCACCCAGGAACGCTTGCTGGACCCTGCTGCTGCCTGTGCCCCGAGACTGCGGCTGGGTGCCAGCCCGCCCCAGAAAAAGTTCACGAGATAGTGTAGCAGCAGCGTCTCAGGGATTATGGAAAATCACAACACACATCTGGCACCAGGCTTCACCCTCAACAACCTTGCCCCAGCACCAGCGAATGCAGCTGCCTTCCGGGGTCTGCTGGGACCAGGTGGCTTCAGCAGTCTCTACCAAATGTCCTTCTAGCAGCGTAACCGCTTTTCCCTGCGTGGCCCAAGAACCTCCTGGACCCCACTTTGCTCCTGGGGATTTGCCATTCCCACCAGAGCACCGCCAGGTATGGAGCTGCAGAGTTGCAGCCTTTGCGCTCCCCTTGTTTACAGTCTTAATGGAATTTAAACCCTCTCCTTTCTCCCTTTTTAGTTTAGTCCCTGTGGCTGTTTCCAATTTTCCACTTTCTCTCCAGCTGCTTTTGGAGAGGAGTGCTTTTCCCATATTCTCTCCACCCGGCCCCCCTCCCCCCCCCC
>NC_064808.1:52599018-52681667 GCF_023721935.1 Panthera uncia | reverse complement strand
CCCAAGTTCACCTCTCTGTGCCACGTACCTGCTGAATTCTGTGGTTCCATTTGTGCAGATTGTTGTGTTAATCCTCTAATCAGTTTTCTAGGTGTGCAGGATGGTTTAGTGTTGGTCTGGATGTATTTCATGGACGCGAGACACACAAAAAACTTCCATGCTGTTCTGCCATCTTGGCTCCTTCCCTGTGTGTAGAATCTTAATGGAATTTAAACCCTCTCTTTTCTCCTTTCTCCCTTTCTTGTTAAGTCCTTGTGGCTGTTTCCACTTTTCCACTTTCTCTCCAGCTGCTTTCGGGGTGGGGTTCTTTTCCCATACTCTCTCCTCCCCTCCCCCCAGCCTCCGTCCTCTCTCCACAAGCAAATCAGCTCCCTGCCCTCCACGGCTCCTCTCTCCCCCACAGTTCACCTGTCCGCGCCGTGTACCTGCTGAGTTCTGTGGTTCAGGTTGTGCAGATTGTTATGTTAATTCTCAAATCAGTTTTCTAGGTATGCAGGATGGTTTAGTGTTGATCTGGCTGTATTTCATACACAAGAGACACAAAAAAGACTTCCTTGCTGTGACACCATCTTGGCTCCTCCCCTCCAGTACTATACTGTTTCAGTTATTGCTGCTTTGTAATAGAGCTTGAAGTCTGGAATTGTGATACTTCTGGTTTTTTCTTTTTCAAGATTGCTTTGGCTTTTCGAGGTCTTTTGTGGTTTGATACCAATTTTAGGATTGTTTGTTTTAGCTCTGTGAAAAATGCTGTTGGTATTTTGAGAGGAATTGCATTAAATGTGTAGATTGCTTTGGGCAGTATAGACATTTGAACACTATTTGTTCTTCTAACCCATGAGCATGGAATGTCTTTCCATTTCTTTGTGTTGTCTTGAATTTCTTTCATCACTATTTTGTAGTTTTCAGGGTACAGGTCTTTCACCTCTTCAGTTAAGTTTATTCCTAGATATTTGATTGTTTTTGGAGCAACTGGAATGGGGTTGTTTCCTTAAATTCAGTTTCTGCTGATTCATTATTAGTGTATAGGAATGCAACAGATTTCTCTACATTAATTTTGTATCCCACAACTTTACTGAATCCATTTATCAGTTCTAGTAGTTTTTGGTGGACTCTTTAGGGTTTTCTGTATTTAGTATTATGTCATCTACAAAATGTGAGTGTTTTATGTCTTCCTTCCCAATTTGGATGTCTTTGACTTTTTTTTTTTTTAAAGTTTTCTTTACTTTGGGGAGAGAGAGACAGAGATTGAGAGAGAGAGATCGAGAGAGAGAGAGACATCGAGTGCTTGTGTGCAAGCAAGGGAAGAGCTAAAAGAGTGGGAGACCCAGAATCTGAAGCAGGCTCCAGACTCCAAGCTGTTAGCACAGAGCCCAATGGGCTTGAACTGGAGAACTGTGAGATCATGATCTGAGCTGAAAGTCGGACACTTAACTGACAAGTTAAGCCCCCCAGGCACCCTGTCTTTTATTTCTTTATGTTGTCTCATTGCTTCTAGTACTATGTTGAATCAAAGTGGTGAGTGGACATCTTTGTCTTGTTCCTGATTTTAGGGGACAATGTCTCAGTTTTTTTTTTTTTTTTTTTTTTTACCACTGAATATGATGTTAGCTGTGGGTTTTTCATATATGGCTTTTATTATGTTGAGGAATATTCCCTCTAGACCTACTTTGCACAGGGTTTTTATCATGAATGGGTGTTGTACTTGTGAATGTATTTTATTGTTAATAGCATTCTAATGTATGAATGTACCATAATGTATTTACACATTTTATTGCCAAAGGACATTATTTTATTTCTAGTTTTTCACAATTAGGAACAATGTCACTGTGAATATTCTTGTACGTGTATTTTGATGACCATGTGTCTGAGGATATTTTGGGGGTTAAGAGGTATGCATATCTTTAGTTTCACTAGATAATGGCAAATTGTCCTCACAGTGGTTCAGCAATCTACAATCTCATTAGTAGTGCATTGAGAGTTTTCGTGGTCATCTTCTGGGAAATTTTGAAATACATATACAAATATGCTATGTTTATACAATAGATATGTGAAGTTGTACAGTGCACAACGTGAACATCTATATGTGAGAGGCTGGAGGTCAAATGCCTTTTCTTATGCTTATTTTCTGAAGTGACTGTTCAAGTCTTCTGCCTATTTTACTATTGTCTTTTTCTTACTGATTTGTAGTTGTTCTTTATATATTCTGGATACTAGTTCATTGTTGGTTAAACCACCTACAGGTCCTCTGATGGACTTCCATTTGCTGACCATTAACCTTCTTAGAACAGTCTCCTCTCTGGGCTTTGGTGAGGCCACTCTCCCTTTAGTTTCCTCTTGCCTCTCTAACCCTCATACACAAACCCAACCTTCTGGAATCTCTTGTTTCTGTCTTCCACTCCTCATTTCTGCTGTTACCAGTCAGGCCCAGGCCACCATCAGGTCCAGGCCACCGTCATCTCCAGTATCCCAGCCTCCAGGCTTGTGTCTTTCTGATCCACATTCTACTAGGGCTGCAGAGCCATCGTTCCAAAACACAGGTAGGATCTTGCCATTTTGCTGCTTTGGACTCTTTAAATGGCTAAATACTGCATGGAGTAAGCACTCAAACTCCTTATCACAACAGATGAGGCCTTCTATCACTTGGCCTCTGCTTATGCATTCAGCCTCCTTCCCTGCCAGGCCCCCACCTGCCCCTGTGCCAGGGAAACTGGGCCTGGCTGGGAGTTTCCCACTCAGCCATGTACCCGTGCCTCTGTGCCTTTGCCTACCATGCTGTTATGGCCTGGAATTCTTTTTCTTCTATCTCCTTCCTCTTCAGTAAACACCTTATCTTGTCTTTCAAACATAACTCAAATTGACCTTCTCTGTGAAGTGTTCTGTCTTAGTAATTGTCTTCCTCTATGTTCCCACAGAGTTTTGTGCATAAAGGTATTATTGAACATTACCTGTCTTTATAGTTTGGAAGCTTTATAGACTAGAGCCTCCTTCAGGGAGGAGACCAGTTTCTTTTTCTTTGCAATCATGGGGCTAGCATGATGTATGTAAAGTAGATGTTTGATGAATGAATGTGAGAATGCATGAATATCACATGCAGAAAGAAGGGGAGAAAATTTAGAAGCTAGAGACAGAAGCTTCCTTTGGAGTTGGTTACTGTATAATTCTGGATGAGTAGCTATTTTCAGAAAATGGATAAAATACTTTCAAAGATGAATGCAGATAGTCAAAGCCAAAATACAGCAGGGATGACTCATTTGCACATATACCCACTTGATAGTGAGAGTACTTGTAGGACCTACAAGTCCCAAAGAGTCAGGTGGGAAGCTCCCTGTGTGAGGGCAGGGGCTGGGCCCTCTGCCCAGCTACTAGAGGGGCTAGTAGCTCTGCCTTTTGGAACAGAGTTGGAACAGAGTTGCCAGGTGCTGCCTGATTTCCTTGGTCCCGGCCCCGTAGATGACAGGGTTAACCAGACATGGGAGCAGCAGGTAGAGGGCGCTGAGTGAGTTGTGCATGGCCGGGGAGGCGGTGGGAGCCACACGGTAGATGATGGATGAGGACATGGTGGAAGAGTAGACAGTGAAGATGACCAGCAGGTGGGAGCCACAGGTGTTCAGGGCCTTGGAATTTGCTCTGCCTGATGAAATCCAGAAGGCAGCATGGATAATGTGAGAGTAGGAGGCTCCAAGTAGCAGCATGTCCAGGACTCTGTTGAAGATGTGGACAGTGAGACCCACAGACTTGTTCGGGGAGATGTCCCCACTGGAGAGCTTCATGAGGGCCATGTGCTCACAGGCAAAGTGGTGGATCAGGTCTGAGCAGCAGACGTGAACCTGGGAGGCAAGCCCCACGAGGGGGAGCAACAATGCAAGTGTTCCTGGCAGCTGCCGCCCCCACCAGGCCAGCCAGCAACTGACCCATCACTATCTCAGGGTAGCACAGAGGGTAGCAGATGGCAATGTAGCAGTCCAGGGCCATGACCAGGAGGATGTTGCAGTCAAAGACAATGAGGAAGTAGATGCAGAACATCTGGAATAGACAGCAAGGCAGGGAGATGCGGTTGAAGTGGGTAGAGAAGCTGAACAGCATGGTGGGCATCACAGTGGCGGCAACACAGATGCTGACAGCCAGAAGGGAAATGAGCAGGTACATGGGCTGGTGCAGGCTCTGCTGGGCCACCACCATGTGGGTGACCAGGGCATTGGCAGAGATGATCACCAGGTAGAGGCTGAGGAAGGGCAGCACCAGAAGGGCGCGAGTGCTCCTGCAGCCCAGGGAAGCCCACCCAGAGGAAGCTGGTGTAGGACCCGTTGGAGCTGCTGTTGCTCCATGCCAACATCTTCCTTGGGAAGCAGAATGGTCTGGGAGCAGGATGGTCTGGTTTCCATACCTTGACCCCTACTAGGGCCTGCCCCACCTTCACCAGGCTTTGGTCTTCATGAGTCAATATTCCTGGAGAAAAAAATGAGAAGCTAAGGGTCATAATTTAATGACATATGAACCTTTCAATAAGTTTTTGCATTTCAAATATATTTCTCAGGGTAGATTTCGGATGTAGGATTATTGGGTCAAACAATCTGAACATTTTTGAGCATGCCAAGTAGATTTCTGAGAAAGCTGTATCAGTCTCATGTCTGAGTCACTGGTGCTAGTATTAAATTAATATGATTTAATAATTTTTATTTTAGTAATTTGATGATTGAAAAATACTATCTCATTGTAATTTGCAGGTTCTTGTTTCTGAAATATCTGTTCATTATGCTTTGCCCATGTGTATAAGGTGTTAAGTATTTCCCTTAGCAATTTAATTATTAAAATTAATTATTCCTCTTTCATCCACTGAAACAAAATTTTCAAATCTCGTATTTTTATTTTGTTTCTGATATTAAGACTAAAAACTTTAAATTTATAAAATGAAATCTATGGGCATTTCTCCTTATGAGTTGGTTTTAAGCTTGGAAAGTCTTTTCTCATTCAAAGATTTTGTTCCCCTTTAAAATATGGCATGATTTTTTCATATTAAATTTTGATCCACAAGAAATTTGTTTTTGTCACAAAGTGACAATCTAAGTTGGTATATTCCTCCCCAAGGAACTAAATACATTGTTCTTGTTTCAGCTTCTCCATTGCTTTGTGTTACTATCTTTATCCTAGATTAAGTTCTTGTATGTCATGGGGTTGTTTTACAGGTAGTGATGCTCTGATTGTTCTTGTGCCAATACCATACATTTTTTAAAAAATAAAAGCTTTATTGAGGTATAATTTGCAGACCATACAGTTTACCCATTTAAATGTACAATTCAATGTGTTTTTTTTGTTTTTTTTTTTAGTAAATTCAAAGAGCTGCACAACCATCACCACAATCAACATTTTCATCACATCAAATAGACACCCTTTACCAACTGATAGTCACTCCCCATTTCTCCCAATCCCCTCAGCCCGAGGCAACCACTTTCTATGTCATTGGATTGGACTATTCTGAATGTTTCATATAAATGGAATCATACATCATGTGGTCTTTCATGGCTGGCTTCTTTCACTTAGCATACTGTTTTCGAGTTTCAATATGCTATAGCCATGAGTATGCCATTTCCTTTTAGTGGCTGAATAGTACTCCATCATGTGGATAAACCTCATTGTATTGATCCACTCATCAGTTATTGGATATTTGGGCTGTTTCCATTTTTTGGCTATTTTCAACAATGTTGCTGTGAACACTAATGTACAAGTTTTTATGTACACATGTTTTCATTTCTAGGAGTAGAATTACTGGGTATCTATATACTCTCTGTTTAATCTTTTGAGGAAGTACCATATTGTTTTCCAAAGCAGCTGCACCATTTTACTTTCCCACCAGCAGTGTATGAGGGTTATAATTTCTTCATGTCATTGTCAACAGTTATTATGATCTTTTTAAAAATTCTAGCCATCCATGGTGTTCTGATTTGTGTTTCTCTGAGGGCTAATGATGTTGAACATGTTTTCATGTGCTTTTATTTGGAGAAATCTCTATTCAAATCCCCTCCCTGTTTTTATTAAAATATTTTTTTGAACATTTATTTATTTTTGAGAGAGAGAGAGAGGGAGACAGAGCACAAGTGGGGGATGTTCAAAGAGTGAGACATAGAATCTGAAGCAGGATCCAGACTCTGAGCTGTCAGCACAGAGCCCGACTTGGGGCTCGAACTCACAGACTGCGAGATCATGCCCTCAGCCAAAGTCGGACCTTCAACTGACTGAGCCACCCAGGTGCCCCTCCTCTGCCTGTTTTTAATTGAATTGTCTTATGCTATTGACTTGTAAGAGAGTACTCTACTATTTTAGCCATTATAGTTTCATCACTTATTTTTCTTTTTAGTGAAACTTACCTACCTTTATAAGTACTTTGATTAAAATTAATTTTTTTTATTCTCAAGTTTTATTCTTCCAAACTTTAGAAACATTTAGCCAATTTTCAGAAACAATCTCATTGTGATTTTTAAAAATTGGGATTTCATTAATCCTATAAATTAATCTGTGGATGACATTGATAACATTCAGTCTTTCCATCTACTATCAAAGTATGGCATTCTGAAAAAGTCTTGATTTACATCTCTCAACAGTTTCTTAGTTTTATTTGTACAGGTCCACGGCAGCGGGCACTCTATCTACTTCACTCACAGTTATGTTCCACACACTGAATATAGAATTTGACACATAAAAGATACTCAGTATTTTTTGAATAATGAATAGGTCCCCCTCATTGCTCTTAAGTGTATTGTAAGTGTTTTGCTATTTGCTACCATTGAGAATACAATATTTTCTATCATTTTTTTGAATTGGCAATAATTTTATATAGAAATTTCTTGATTTTGTACATTTGTACATTTATCTTCTATATTATATATATATTACATATTGTACTTTAAAAAATTCCCTTATTAACTGAAAACTATTTTCAGTTGATTTTATTGAATATTCAAAGGAGAATTATCCTTTTTCATCTTTTTTTAAACTAGATTTTTGTTGGGGCGCCTGGGTGGCATAGTCAGTTAAGCGTCCGACTTCAGCCAGGTCACGATCTCGCGGTCCATGAGTTCGAGCCCCGCGTAGGACTCTGGGCTGATGGCTCGGAGCCTGGAGCCTGTTTCCGATTCTGTGTCTCCCTCTCTCTCTGCCCCTCCCCCGTTCATGCTCTGTCTCTCTCTGTCCCAAAAATAAATAAAAAACGTTGAAAAAAAAATTTAAACTAGATTTTTGTTTCTGTTTTATATTGTATTTCATAAAAAAGAACTTCCAGAACAATATTAAAGAATAACGATAAGAAAAGGTATATTTATTTTTCCCCAATTTTATTAGAACCCCTGTTTCTAATGTTAAGTACAAAGTTGCTTGTACTTTGAGAAAGTATTTTGAGAAAAATACTATTTTTTATGTTAATAAGATACTGTTCTGTTTCTAATTTTTGATAATGAACAAAATGGGACGTTGTGTTTAACGTTTTCAAATGCTTCTTTCTGGAAGCAACTATAATGAGCCAATGTTTTTAAAATTTGACTTGTTGACAAGTAGATATCTCACACAGTGTTTATATTTTTAAATTCTGACATTCTGCTAGTATTTTATTTAGAATAGGTCTACAAGTTTCTTTTTCAGAACAATTTTTATGAGGTTTTAGTATCACAGCTATGCCAGCTTCATAATGAATTGACTCACTTTCCTTTTTAAGTTCTATTTTCTAGAATAGTTTTTATAGCACAGGAATTATTCATCTCTTAAGAGTTTGGAAGGAAAATCACCAATAAAACAATGTGGGGGCAAATCTTTTTCGGCTGATAACTATTTGGTAGCCCTTTCTGATTTCTTCCGTGGTAATTAATCTACTTAGGCTTATCTACTTAATTAATTATCTTAATTATCTTAATCTACTTAATCTTAATCTACTTAATTAATTATCTTAATTATCTACTTAGGATAGGTCATCTGACCCAAACTGATTCTCTCCACTTTGCCCTGTCTCATCACTGCTCTGGACATGGTGGAAGAACAGATGGGGGTCAGGTAAGGCTTCATGGAGGAGGGGACATATGCGTCAGCCTGGAAGGTCCAGAAACAGCCAGAGGCAGAGAGAAGGAGGGCCTCAGATGGCTAAGCTGAGGTGTAACAGGAGGGCAGGAATGGCGATGGTGGGTGTGGTTGAACCCAAAGCCTCGGGGGTGGGGGGGGGTGGGGGGGTGGGTAAAGGTGGGAATCAGTGAAGATCATTGTGGTTTGGAGCCCCACCCAAGGCATCTGGGTTGGACCTGCTCCAGCCCTGCTGCGTTGAGGTGGCAGCAGGGTGGTCAGAGGTGGCCGGCAGGCTGTCGGGGCTGGAGGATCTCAAACGCTGCTTGTGCCTCAGGACCAAGTGTGAGGTTTGCCTGGAGGAGGGCTTTCTCATGTGCACTCCCCTGCTTATTGAGGCTCTTCTGTCCACTACTCCCTGCCCCCCACACAGGGTAGTCCTGGCAACATGGTCCCCAGTGAGTGCCCTTTTCACCAGGCTCTGTCCAGTTCATCCATGACCCTCCCTTGGGGTGGGACCTGGGCCAGGAGGCAGAAGCCCTGGGGCAATGGCGGCTCTTGCTGGACACAGAACTGGGTCAGCTCACACTGTGCGGGCTTAGACCTCTGAGAACTGCTTGCTGGCTGCTTTAAGTCTGTATTAGTTTCCTGGGGCTGCCATACCAACGGCCACAAACTGGGTGACTTACAACAATAGAAATTTATTCTCCCATAGTTCTTCAGGCGAGAAGTCTGAGATCAAGGTATGGGCAGGGCTGGGCTCTCTCTGAAGCCTCTGGGGGAGAACCCTCCCTCACCTCTTCCAGCTTCTGGGGGCTTATGCTGCAAAACTCCAATCTCTGCCTTCTTCACAAGGCCTTCTCTTCTGTCTCTTATAAGGACATTTGTCGTTGGCTTTAGAGCCAACCTGGGTAATCCGGGATGATCTCATGTGAAGATCCTTTATTTACTTACATTTGCAAAGACCCTTTTTCCAAATAAAGTCACATTCATAACTTTGAGGGCCTTAGACATATCTTTTTGGGGGCCACCACTAAACCCACTACAGCCTCCATACCTGTGGCTCAAAAGAATGAAAGAGGGACAGTGAGGGTGGCTTTGGCCTAGGCAGGCGGTGGGTGCAGAGGGGTGTGGTAGGGGAGGGTATGGATGTGTGACACCCATGATGGGGGGGGGCAAGGGGCTGCTCTCAGGAAGCCCATCTAGTCTGGGCTCCAAGAGTTCAGCTCAGAGGAGTGGAAACTCAACCCTGTGTATGAGGCAGGGCTAAGCCAGGAAGGCTTCCTGGAGGACGTGTACTTCTAGCTTTGTCTTAGAACAAAGAGATCAGTTGAGGGGAGCTAAGTGAGCAAAACAAGCTGAGGAGATATTAATCAAGTTTCCTTATTATACCGAGAGCTCCCAGCCATGCCTCCCCTCATTCTGGGGCTTTCTGGGGCAGAGATGGGCTGCCTCTGTCAGACTGGTACACGTTCCTGCTGGCCAACTTTTAGTGACAAGGTGAGATGTTGTGGCTGTAAAGCACAGACAGGAGTATGGTCCTCAGGGCACTGGGGATGCCTCTGAGGCCCTCCGGACTGTCACCAGGACTCCACATCAGGGGTGACAGGGGAGCTGAGACATGAGGAGGGTGCACACACATTCCGTGCAACCTTCCCACAGCTGACTGCGCCCCTTCCCACCCTTGTGGTTTGCCTCTCAATCCCCTTTCTCGGGGGGTCCAGCCACTGCCCCAGCCAAATTCTGGGACGTCACCTGCTTGTTCTCTCCCTCACATCCCCTGTCTGGTCTGCCCCCAAGTCCAGCCCACCCCACCACCTGTCTCCTCTCTGCTCTGGCTCTTGAAGCCAGTTCCCAGCTGACCTCCAGGCCTTGAGTGGGGGCTAGTCTGTCTCCACCTCTGCTGCTAGAAGGATCCTCAGGAAAGCAGACCTGACCTCGTCACCCTTAGTAAAACCCTGCAGAGGCTCCCCAGTGCCAACAAAGGAAAGGCTGGCATTCGAAGCTCTCATCTTCTGTTCCTCCTGGAGGGGCTGCTGCCCTCCAGCAAGGCCACACTGGGCTTGCACTTTGCCCACCACCCCCCTGCCCACCAGTCCTTCCTGCCCTCTGCATCCGGCTCTGCCTGTGCTTGCTGTCGGACCTCAGGTGCCACCTGCTGCAGGAAGCCCCTGCTGACTGGTCTTGCCCCAGCTGCTCTGAGTTGCTACAGGGTGAGGAATCTTTGGGTTCAGGACTCCGTTAGCATTCCACTGTGGAAGGCACTGTGGACAGCCCAGCTGCCCTGGGACCTCCCTGACAGCTTCCCACTCCTCCGCAGGACTCCAGGGCAGCCCATTTGTCTACTGTCTCCCCTCTCTTCACCCTTTTATGGCCCCATGATCCCCCTCTGTGCTAAACTCTCCTCTCTAGACTTTTCTTCCTGTCAAGGTGGTCAGGATTCCCTATTTCAAAATCTGCTCTCTGATGAGATCCAAAGCACACACTGGTGAGTAAAAGCCTGATGATGGCTTGGATCTCTGAGGATTGGTGGTGATATCTACCACATGGAGTAGATGGGGAGGCTTTTTGGGCATAGGAATCTCACTGAAGTCCCTGAAATCCATCTCAGGTCATCATCTGCTCTGAACTTCTAACCTGTGCCTCTCTACCCACCACCGCCCCGGCCACTGGCACCAGATGGCAGGCAGCGTGGAGAAGCAAGTCCAGTGCCTTGAGATCTGACTCAGACTCTGGCAGGGTACCCTTGGGCCTCTGTTTCCCCTTCCATAAAAGGAGGACGGGGTGGTCTCTCACAGCCTTCCCTTCCTAGATCCCACTTCTGATGATTCTAACAAACTTCATGTGATTATAGTTTAGGAAGCTCATCTTTTTAATGTTTTTTTAATTTTTTTATTTTTGAGAGAGAAAGAGAGAGGGAGCACACAAGGAAGGGAGGGGCAGACACACACACACACACACACACACACACACACACACACAGAATCCAAAGCAGGCTCCAGACTCTGAGCTGTAAGCACAGAGCCTGACATGGGACTTGAACTCACAGACTGTGAGATCATGACCTGAGCTGAAGTCTGACCTCAACCAACTGAACCACCCAGGCTCCCCTCTGTTTTTTGTTTTTTTTTAAAAATACCACTTTATGGTCTTTGACATACAAAATGCTGTACATATTTATTGTATACAGCTTGATGAATTTGGAGATAATAAATACCCATGAAACCCCTGCCACAATCTATGCCATAAACATACCATCACTTCCAGAAGTTTCCTCCTGCCTATTTATTATTAGTGATAAAATACTGAACGTAAGATCTACCCTCTTTCATGTTTCTCAGTTGATTTGATTTCCACAGCACACCTGGGAGGTGGAGGCACCAGTCCACTTTGCAGGTGAGGGAACTGAGGCTGGCAGCCAGCAGTCTTGCAGCCACTGTGCACCAGAACAGGCCCTGGAGCTGCCCCTGCCTCCTAGTGTCTCCTGGGCCCATCCTGCTGCTGGGGTTTCAGAGGGCCTCTCGGTACTGGGAATGTTGGGTGATTCTTCTCTCCATGGGAGGCAGGCATGGGACAAGGACTAGGCAGGCCTTCCTGCTTTGTACTCTCTCCTCCCTCAGCCTGACATCCCACCAGTCTTGCTGTGTCCAGTCCTGAAAATGGGTCTCTGTCCCTTCAGCAGACCCCCTGGCCTCTCCAACCTTATCTCCTGCTCTCGGGAGGGGGCTGAGGATGCCTTTCATAAAGAGCAGGCCAGTAGGCCCTGGCCCTGATGAGGGGGCCCCATGAGGCCAGGGGCCAACCCAGTTCTGCCCACACCCCCTGCTGAAAGACCTTCCTCAGGATCCTCCCTCTAGCCTAGACAGGCAGGGTTGCATAAGACTGTTAGGATGGATCTCTTTCCTCCCTGCACGGGAAATTTTGGAGCTGCCCCACTGGGAAAGGAAGCCCCCTCACGGGTTCCCCCCTGGCCAGGGGCTGTCCTTCTGGGTATCATGTACATTAGGAAGGAAGGAGAACTCTCTACTATGAGGGTCTTTTGGGTTGAACACCCTAGTCCTAGAAAAGCAGATTGTGGACCCAAAGACCTCAGGCTGTGGGCAGTGGGAAATCTGGCAAGTGGCCTGATATGGCTCTTGTGTGTGTTTGTGTTGTGTGAGAAGGGCCTTCTGGGGTTGGCATTTCAGAAAGCCAGGAGGCCGAAGTTCCCTGTTGGACTCATGAACACCCCCTGCCCCCATCTCTGCCTTCACTGCCCATAAACAAGTTATTTGGCTCTGGGGGCCCTTCAGTCTCTGAGCAAAGCTTTTAGAGAAGCCTGACCCTCTCTATCCATGTCTGGGCTGTGGACTGGTGGCTCCCTGGTGCAGGGCTGACTTTCCTCATGCAGAGGCCTCCAGTCCAGGCCAAGTGCAGCCTGCACTTCCAAGAGGAGCCACAGAGTGGCACCCAAGCACCATGTCTGGCAGAGGCTGCCAGGGATTGTGCCCTGGGGCTGGTGCCCTCTAGGCCTGGTGGAGATAGAGATGCCTCATCTTTGGACATTCCTGGTGTGGCCTACCACTCTCCCAGCCTCCCACCCTACCCCCTAGACTGTGAGTTTGAGTCAATCAGAACATGCTGGTGTCAGGCCCCGGGGCAGGAGACCTGGTTCTGTGTGGTCCTGGCAAGTTGCTTTCTGTCTTTGAGCCTCAGTGTGCTTTTCTGACTAACAATAACACCAACCTTATTTCCATTCGTTCATTCATTCGACACATATTTATGGAGCACCGAGTAGGCTATGTGTAGTATAGTTGTGAACAAGCAAAACTTCACAGGGCTGCTACAAGCACCAAATGAGTTTATGTCTGTACCTTATTTAGCACAGTTACTAACACATAATACGAACTCTATATAAATTAGCTAAGATGATGTCTCTAATCCTTATGACAACTCTATGTGGTTGGCCCTAGTATTATCCCCATTTTACGGAGGAGAAAACAGGTAAAGGCCACACACTTGTCCAAGGCCATACAGCCAGTAAGCGGCAGAGATGGGACTTGAACTTGGGCTGTCTGACTCTAAATCCCACTGCTGATGGTTCCCACATTTAGTGTGTGTGTGTGTGTGTGTGTGTGTGTGTGTGTCCTCTGAGCTCTCTCCAGATCTTCCCCAGGGGAGCTTGGGCCAACGTGGGTCATTTCTTCAGAACTTCCCCATCCAAATCCTCAGTCTCCTCCCTCCCCCAGAGTCTCTGCCTCCTTCTGCAGGTTTGGTTCTTTCTGACAGGGAAAGTCAGTGGCCACCAATGATTCAGGGGCTTGAAGAAGGACCCAGGCCAAGCTCCCTTCTGCTGCCACCAGGGGTCAAAGCCTGCCAGGGAATGGCGGTCAGAGCTATCTGGCCCTGGTGCTGTCTCCATCGTGATCGTCCATCACACTGAGCTGGGACTGCTGAGCTCAGACCTTTCCTGAGGGGCAGAGAGCACCTAAGAATTCTGTCTTGGGGCTGTAGGACATGTCCACAGCAAGCTCTCCATTTCTGCATGGGCCGTGGGTTTCTCTGGAGGCAAAGGAAGCAGAAGAGAGAGGGTCTTGGGGCTCACAGTTTACACCTGATCAAGGAGAGGCAGGAAAAGGTGTCTGTCACCCTATCCTCTCAGGATGCCTCCCCTTCTCATATATTTTGAGTACCTCTTGCTTGTCTTACTGACCCACGGTTGTGAGCACCCTGGAAAGAGGCAGGGTCTGCCTCACACATCCCACCCATTGGCCAGGGTATCTACCCTGGTGTGTGCAGGGTGTGACGGGGACCAAAGGCTGAGGAAGGCTGCCGTTCCTGCAGGGTGCTGAGTGTTCCCTGGGAGGAAAAGCCCTGGGATTCTTTCTAGGTTTGGCCTCCACCAGCTGGGTGACTTTGGGCAATGACTCCAGGTCCCGAACCTCAGACAGCGGGGCTATTTCTATACTGTTCTAGAATTTGTAGGCCATGCTTAATTATATTGAGGCCCTCAGGCCTCACAATAACCCAAGTTATTGTGGGGCAGGCACTGCCCACCACTTACCAAATGATAAAGCTAAGCTTGGAGACATTAAGTGACCTCTCAGACTGACCGCTGACCTGTCCTGCCACTGCACTTATTTCCTGTCTCATCCTGTGTGGGGAGGGCAGGGAGAGCATCTAACTGACACCGGAAGCTCCAGGGCTGGTACAGAGCCTGGAACAATCATATTTTTTGAATTGCTGGCTCTAACCCCTGTGCTTTTTTTATTCCACCATGCTACAAAATAGTATCACCAGTCATCGAATGAACATTTACTCTGTCAGGGCTACGTTCGGCATTTGATTTTATTATTTTTAAGTTTATTTATTCTGAGAGAGAGAGAGAGTGCATGTGAGTAGCGTAGGGACAGAGAGAGAGGGAGAGAGAATGAATCCCAAGCAGGCTCTGCGCTGACATTGCAGAGCCTGATGCCAGGCTCGATCTCACAAAACACAAGATCATGACCTGAGCTGAAATCAAGAGTTGGACGCTTAACTGACTGAGCCACCCAGGCACCCCTGATAGGCCTTTTATAAACATGGTCTTTAGCTTCCCACTCTCATGAAATAGATATGATAACATCTCCATTTTACGGATGAAGAAGCAAAAACTCAGAGATGTTAAATGAATTGGAGCAGTTTACACAGCTGGTTGAGTGGCAGAGATTTGAACCTAGATTAATTTTGCTTCAAAGTGAGTGTTTTGTTTTTTTCTTCTATCTTAATGACAAATCGAGTATTCTCTACAGGGAAAGCCTGCAGGAGGTGGGTGAACTCAAAATCTCTGTGCCTCAGTTTCCTTATCTGTGAAATAGGGATAGGACTGGCACCTCACGGGGCTTATCTGAAGAGTAAACAGGCTGACGCATAGAAGACATTTAGCTCTGAAGTAACAACCTTTTGTTTATGGCCATCGTCATCTTTACATCACCCTCCCCGGTCCCTCCCTCCTGTGGCTGGTGTGAGAGGAAATGGGCTAAGGCAGGGAGCGGCCTCTGTGAACTGACCCCGGCCCAACGTCATGTTGACAATCAGACATCTTCTCCCCTTGAGGGAGGTAGTGGTTGGCCCGGGAGTGCCCAGGCCCTGTTCCCGGGTGTGGAGGGGGCTGCTGCCCCCCTAGGTGTCCCGGGATGGGGTGGAAAAGTGGAGGGTAGAGCTAGAGCCCCCCTTGCACCCTGGAGGCTCTGGGAGGAACCTCAGACGGCCAGTCCCAGTGGTGACAGCAGTGTATCAGTGGTGCAGCTGGGCCTGGGCAGCCTGGAGAAGCCTGGGCACCAGCAGGGACCTTGGCGTCCCCCAGGACTGGGAAAGTTTGGGCCACTGTGGAGAAAGTTGTGGCTGCTCAAACTTTTCTCACTGTGAGCTCATCACTCTCTGTCCCTGGGGCTGGCTGAATGATTTGCCACCAATTAGGCCATAATGAGCTGGGCTTTAGTGGCCTCAGAGGCTCTCTGGCGGGACGCAGGCTCAGCAGGACACCTGGGGCCCAATTACAGCAGCCTGGGCCTGACGCTGGGTCCAGATATGGCCAGAGCCCCAAGGAGATCCACTGTCCCCAAGTGCCCACTTTGCTCGCCTGGCTAAACTTTTAATGAGTGGAAATGGCTACTCTCTCACTTGACTGTGGCCTAGGCATGCCACCTGGGTCCTGCTCACTCCCTCCTTAAAGGGCCAGAGCAATTTCTAGAGCATGGCTTGCTGAAGTTTTGAATTAATTGGTCAATCAATAGCTCTGTCATGTGGGGTCTAGATGTTGACCCGCTGTGTGACCCTGGGCAAGTCCCAGACCTCTCTAGGCCTTAGTTCTTAGGAGTAATAGTCATGGGGTGATGTGAGAGTCAGGTGAGGTAACAGAAACTGTAAAGTGCTAGCTCCTTGTGAATGATCATTATTGCCCTTAATTATTGTATCACATGATTCTGGCTGGGATCTTGACCCTGACCCCCACTCCTAGGTGAATTACAGCCCACTCTGACCTGGTTGTTCACAGAGGCAGTGATGGGGCCCCTCCCTGCTTTGTTGGCCCCTGGCCTGGCCTCTGCTCCAGGCTGGGCCCATCTAGTTACTGTGCTGTTCTTATGTTTCTCTTGGCTCAAGCTCCCTTTTCCTTTCTCCTCCCTTCCACCATGAGTGTAAGACTCCTGACATTATTAAGTCCAACCCTTACTTCATAGATAGGGAAACTGAGGCCTGGGCGAAACAGGCCTTCCTTTTCTGGGGTTTAGTAACAAACTTTTGTGCATAGATAGGGCTTTTAGTATATTCTGGCCTTCTCAGCAGCCCTGTGAAGGCAGGTAGGCATCCATCTGTTCACTTGGTTATTGTGGCTAAGCTTGCAGGATCAAAAGCCAGACTGCCTGGGTTCAAATCCTGTCTCCACTATTTACCAGGCACATTTCTGTGCCTCAATTTTCTCAAATGAGAAAACAGTAGTACTTACCTAACATGGTTGTTGTATATTAGGTTGAGTTAGAATCCATGTTAAATATTTGGAACTCTGCCTAGTGCACAATGGGTTCTCAATAATTACTAATAGCTTTCTTGTCATAATGCACCTGTTCACTCAGCAAACACTGACTGGGTTTCTGGTGTGTGCTGAGCTTGATGTGCTGGGCCCTGGGGGTGCAGCAGTGAATAAGACCAACCATTAGGGCTCAATCTTGTAGGGAAGACAGACACATAGAACCATAATTTCAAGACCAGGGACTGTGACAGGCAGAAGTGGGGACAAGCCAGGGACCCAGAAGAGGTGGGAGTGCTGGGCGGGTGCTGAGCCAACATTTACTGAGGGCTTCAGATGGGTCAGGTCCTGTGTTAATTGCTTTATTTCTGTCATCTCAGTCCTTCCTCACACACACCTGTGAGGTAGATGATGCTGTCCTTTTACTGATGAGGAAACTGATGGTTAAGTTACTTGTATAAGATCATCCAACCAGGAAATGGCAGAGCTGAGATCCAACCCAGGATTGTATAACCCCAGATCCTGTCCCCTTTCCTCTCCCACTTGTGGTGGTGGTTATGACTGGCAGGTGGGATGGGCAGGATTGGGGGGTGGTGGCCCTTCATAGAGAGGAGATATTCTCACAGGGAATCCTGGCTTTGCTGACAGGCCCAGATCTGGGGTTTCCCCTCCACCTCTGGCAGAGGCAGAATGTACAATATTTCCTAGCATAGGCCCTGTCCCCAGGCTGCCTGGATTCCGATTCACTGACCAGCAGTGTGGTTACCTAATCCTTCTGTGCCTCAGTTTTCTCTGTAAAGTGGGAATAATGATAATAGCAAATGCTTGTAGTAATGCTTTCTTCTAAGAATTTTGCATCTATTATTCATTTAATGATCATGATCCTATATGTTTTTTTCCAGGTGGGGCTAACACCTGCGAAGTTGTAAGGTATAATTTAGTTAATACACGCAAAGCAGTTAGAACGGTGCTGGGCACTTAGGAAGTGCTCAGCAAGGCCACAGACAGGATTCCCTGAAAGATAATGAAGGTGACAATGACCACAATAGTAATAAGAATAAAACATTTCCTCGTGGCTCCATAGCACTTTTCAGGTACAGTGGCTTACACAGCTATTCTTTCATTTGAGACTATGAAGGCCAGTGTGTCCCAAAGTGTATTTCACAGAACACACTTCCACAGGAGGCTCATAAGAGTGTTTATTATTTGTATTATTTTTTAAATGTTTATTTATTTAGAATGTGCGTGCAAGTGGGGAAGGGAGAGACAGAGAGAGACAGAGAGACAGAGACAGAGACAGAGAGAGACAGAGGGAGAAAGGGAGAAAATCCTAAATCCTAAGAAGGCTCTGTGCTGTCATCTTAGGACCGGATGCTGGGCTGGATCTCATGAACCCTGAGATCATAACCTGACCTGAAATCAAGAGTCAGACCCAGGTGCCCCAAGACTGTTCTTTAAAAAAGAGATTCTTCATTCAAGTAAGTTTGGAAAACACTGAAACCAAGGTAAACAGTTTTCTCTGAGAGACTCCAACTCCCTAAAAATGGGTTGTCAGCCTCCACAAATGCAGAGCTTCTCCTAGTTATTATCCAGTTTCTCCATGGAATCCCAGGTTCTGAATAGCATCTGTGTGGGTTGTGAGGCCTAGAAAACACGAAAACACTAAAGAACATTCATTGGCTTTGCGCCACTCACTGGCTGTGTGCCTTCCGGTGAAGTTGTGTGACCTCAGTTTTCCTATCTATAAAATGGGAATAACATGCGCATATGACAGGTCCCATCAGTGTTTTGAGGCCTAAATGAGGTAAACGGTGTGACTGTGGACCCAGCATAATTCCTGGCAAGTGGTAAACAGGGAACAAATGTGTATTATTATCCACATGAACATTGACGGAGTGGATCCCATTATATCCCCAAGCAGACAAGCCGAACTCAGAGAGGTTGGCAGGTAGCTCCCAACACCCCACCCGGCCTTCTGGATTTTAGGAGGATCGGTAGAGCCCTCATAGTGCAGTCTGGGTGGTGAGCCCTCGGGTCACCAAGGATTCCCGCGGGGTGGGGCGGGAGGGTGCGCCACAGGTGGGGAGCCAGGGGTGGGCTGGAGCCAGGGGTGGGCTAGAGCCTCGGGGCAGCCAGGCCGTGGGCGGCGCGGGGAGGGGGGCGGCTGGAAGCGCGCGGGGCCCCCGGGGACACGAGAGGCGGGAAGCGGCGAGGGTCGCCCCTGCGCTGGCAGCGGGCGGCGGGGCCGGCCGCACGGCCGAGCTAGCCCGGTTGCCACGAGCGGGCCTCTCCGCCGCCGCACTCCCGCGGGGCTTGTTAGCGGCGCACGACCGCGCAAACACCGGATCCGCCGCGCGCTGACGAGGCCTGGGGGAGGCTGAGGCTGCGCGAGCGCGCCGGCCTCGAGGGAGCGGCCGCGGGGACAGAGTGCGCCAGAGGCAGCGCCGCGAGCCGCGGCCGCGCGGGGGCGCCCGAGTCCACGGAATGAGCTGGGCACCTGGCCGAGGAGTCGCAGGTTTACCTGCCTGCTTGCTTAGTGGGTGGGGGCTTAGAGGACCTGGGGCACAGGGTGGTTCTGCGAGAGGAAGCACCGATCCCGACTCTTGCTCACACAGCTATTTTAAGAAGAACGTCGAAGGGTTGAAGTCATGGTCCAAGGCTGGTAGAGCTGTGAGACACGGTCTTCGCTCTGAGATTTTTGGATGCCTCCTTTTAGTTTTCACTTTATTGCCTGGCAGCAGCCTTTTTTACTCCATGACAATTTTCTGTTCTGGTCTTAAACCCACTTCATCTTTCTCCTTCCCTTACCAGAGGAAAAAGAACACAATTAACCTGGGATGTCTCAGTCGCAACTTGAAGCGTGTGCTTTTTCTTGTTAGCCGTATCAGTGAAAGTAGCTTGGGGTCTCAGGATGTTCACCAACTCTCCTAGTAGCCTGTTTTGAGAAACGGAGCCTCTCTGCCTCAGGGCCAGCCAACCCTCGCAGGAGCATGTACTCGTGACTTAATAGACCAGGGCTATATGCCTGTGATGCTCTGTTAGTCCACAGAATGTGGACCGGGCACTGGCTGTCTTCCCTCTGTGTTGTATCATTATCCCCCTGGTCCACAAAGCTGTAATGCTACCTCTTCTGCAAATAGCTGGTCTTTGCTTTTACCTAAGTCCCCACCTCTTTCTACTGTGTAGCCTCTGGACTGTGGTGCCCACTGCCTGCACTGTTAGATGGCATTGGCCAGTGAGGCTGGCTGTGTGAGGATGGCTCCTGACAGTAGTAATAGGGCTGCACTACACCCCCACTGTTTCCAGGGTCACGTCTGACTACAGTGGGATGGGGAAGGTTTGGCTGCTACATAGAAAAGGCCAAGAAGTCTTGGCTAAGAGTGAAATTTTGGCTAAAAAGTGACCTCTTCTGGCTCCTCAAAATCCCGTATTTTATAGTATTTTCTATTTCCCTTTCAAATGTGCAGGCCAACCTTAACTTGTTACTTGGATGACAAAGAGACTTAATTCCTTTCTAACACATTACCAGGTTGGATCAGAGCTGGCTGGTGAGGATCCCTCCTGAGTTTGTGAGGAGAGTGGCAACTGTGAGGGGATACTTCTTAGGAAGGCCTCCCCTAGGACCGGACTCGTCATTGTGCATGGAGGGGGATGGCCTCACTTTTGTGGCTCCCCACAGAAATCCATATAGATGGATGGGAAGGCAGTTCTGTGTGTCCTGTGCTCCCCTCTGCACCTGGCCTGCCTTCTAAGGTTACAACTGTCATTGTAACTTTTGACTCCATTTAGATGAGGTTGACTTGGCCATATTGGGTGGCAATCATGGCTACTGTGTTCCTGAAGATAGAGAAATGGCATGAAAGCCAGGCTGCTGTCTGGAGGCTAGGGGACACTCACCTTGGTGGCACTGCCCTTCTGACAACTCCCTCCCATCCCCTTGCATGAAATAACAGCAAGCAAACAAACTCTCTCAGTAGGCTGCTGTGCCTTTGGGTCTGCCCAAAGTGATCTTCTCTGTAGTCTATATTATATCCCAAGGCCTTACCTGGCCTAATGCTTAGTAAAGACCCACAGGCTGACAAGAGCTGAGAAGAAAGAGGGTCCCTCCTGGGTCTGGAGGGCAACAGGGAAGAAATCACCAGATGGGAATTGGGTAATGGTTCCATCTCTCTGCTCAATCTCTGACCCACCAGAGCCTTGGAAAAGTCATTTCTTTGTCCTTATCAGAGTCTTGGGCAGAATAATCCTTAGGGGATCTTTCAGCACTTGAGTCTCCTCCTTCCACATCCAGGCCGAGGTAGGAAAAGGGAAGAGGTCTTGGTAGATTGTATAAGATTCTTTATAGCAGGGCCTGTAGGAGGGAGGCCTTGGGTAAGACAGGCTGAGATGGACCTGGGGTTGGGACAGAGAGATCATGATTCTGGGGCTGGAAGATGACCTTTAGGTTCTCTTAAGGCTTTACAGAGGTGAGAACTGGGCCATGGGTGGTTGGCTACAGCATGCCCACCTGTGCCAGGTGTTAGTTTTCCTACTTCCTAATACTTGTCTGGCATCAAACTTGGCTCTTGTTGTGAGGCTCACGTGGAATCATGGCCGTGAGTATGAAGCAGGAAGTACAAGGAGGAGGGCCATTTTGTCACAGGCCAGTCTGGGAAGCGGGTCACAGGAGTGGGTGGATGGTCCATCCATATTCCAGTCCTCTGCCTTGGGACTCCCCATGTGAGAGGTGGGCAGTGGGGTGTCAGGAAGAGCTTGAGACTGGGAAGGGCAGGACTGATACTCAGCTTGTGAGCCATGTAGGGCAGTAGCAGTTACTAAAGTATTGAAACACTAGGTACCATTTAGAAACAGCTAAGGCCCCAAGCCCCCTGATTACCCCAGTCTCCTTGGTCTCCAGACACCCTGGATGGACACTATCAGGGTTGGAGACCTGGTGCCCATACACCTGCTGTAGTGCCTGGGCTCTGACCCCTGTCTCTATGTGTCCTCCCGACCAGGGCCTGGACCCTGGCGGGTAGACAAGTTCCCCGGGGACAGTTCTGGAATTCCCAGATGCACTCGTGAGGCCCTCCGGCTGTGGCTTCTGGATGGTGCCAGTCACCTCCATGTGGCAGCTTGTGGGAACTCCCGCCTCCAGTGTGAACTGTTTTCAGTTGTTAAATATTTTGACAGTCACTCCTGGATAGCGTAGAGACAGCAGGGTGAGGAATTCTGTTCTGGGCATCTGTTCTCTCCTCTGTGGGCATAGAGTGGCAGCACCTGGCTGGCTTGTGGTTCTCTTTAGCTGTGGTGGAGCCCACAGGGGCTCCCAGAGACTCTGGTACCTCCTCCCCTGGGCAGTGTCATCAATTTGGCACAGCAGATCCTGTCACCTACCCTCGTTCCTGGCACAAGCCCCTTGCTGCATTCCTGGGAGTGGAATCCTGCTGGGAGCCAGTGCCTGCCAAAGGCTGGGAGCCATTCTGCCTTTGCCCTCTGTGGGCAGTTGGCAGTCTGGGTCTCTGCTTCCCTTGGCCAGTTCCTGCCACAGCTAATCTCCTCCCTGTGGCCCATGCCTGGCAAGGAGCCCTCTCTGGCAGAGCAGGCTGCATGTGGGTTGTCTGCCAGGCAAGCCTAGTCCCATTGCTTCCCCATTTCCCTGGAATCCTTCCAGGGTGTTCCTCTTGCTGGTCCAGCAGCCAATCACTTTCCTGGAGTTTTTCCTTTAAACTCTTTTGGTGTTTTCAGGGTGCTTTACTGTTTCCAAAGCACTTTGAGATTTTATCTCATCAGATACTCAGAAGCCCCTCAAAGAGCACGTGGTACCCTTGAGATGGAGGGCCCAGGAGTGGGCAGAATTCCTGAAGGATTGACCCAGACTCTACCTTTGGGCCCCGGGACAGGGATTTGTGCAAGAACTCATCCTCAGGGTCTAAATGGGACAGGTGTCCAGCAATTTTGCAGGGGGCAGCTGTGAGTCTACTAAATGGGGCAGACATCAGAGGGGTCAGGAGAATCTGGAGCCTGCTGTAGCTCCCAGCTTGCCGGTCTGAAACCAATAGGGAAATTCTCTCACAAGAGCAGCAGCTTTGGGGTTAGTCTGTAAGGGCAGTGAGAAAGGGTTGTTTGGTTGCATCACTAGGCCACATGGAGAGATACTTGGCTTAGAGTGGGCCCAGGAAGCTACCTGGTGTGTGTGTGGGAGCTCACTAGGGAGAAATGTGGGTGCTCATTATGTCTGCATGATACCTTGAGGGTCTGAGTTTGGGCAAATTGAGGTTTGTAAGAGCTGGTGAAATAGTCTTTCCTTCTTGATGGTTTACAGCAGTCTGCTGCCCAGGCCATTCAACTGGCCTCCATGACAACCCTGGGGATTGTCCCTACTCACTCACCTTGGCCTGTTTGTTCCTTCAGTGGGTCTGCCTGGCCTCAGGGCGGAGGAGGGCTTTGTGCTGTGGGAGTCCTTCCCCTGTAGCCTGGTGTGCCCTTGTGGCTTTGGCCCTTCTCTTCCACCCCCCCCCCCCGCAATGGCACTGGATTCCAGTGGTGAAATCTATGAATTCTGGGGTCTACTTTCGGAAGGTAGTCTGCCTCCTTACTGTCACTCCTGCTCCTACCTCAGTGCCTGGGAAGAATTTCTCCTGGAATAACAATGTTCTTTACCTGGGAGAGGGGAACAGCATCCTTGCAGCCTAAGGTTAGCTGCTGAGGGGCTGGGGGCTGTGGCCCAGGCAGGTGCTGATGTCCAGGTTGAGAAGAAGACTCCAAAGTCCAGAGGACTTTGTGAAGGGGCTGGGAGCAGTGTGGTTGGGGGTGACAGCTCAGGGAAGATGGGATAGTCAGGATGCAGTTCTTTGCTGGATAGGCTTCCTTTCCATGGGGGTGCTGAGCCCAAACGAGACCCTTGGTGCTCATTTGAAATATGGTTAGGTTCATTTGCTCTCCTGTGTATTCTATGTTAAGGTTTCTCCCATTTATCCTTGATTTCATTCATTAAAAAAATTGAGTACATGAAATGTTCACATGGCTCTAAGAGTCAGACCTGAACAAACCCGTAACTCTCCTGAGTCACTTCCTTCCTCCTTCTACTCTGTGTCCACCACTCATTCTTTCCACCCCCCACTCTGGGGATATAACCAATCTCACCAGCTTCCGGTTACCTTTCCTGTTTCTTTTTGTGCAGACAACAAAATACTTTCTTTATTCCCCCCTCTTTCACAAGAGGTGGCATCCATTAAAGACTTTCTCACATTCTGCTTTTTTGTTTAACAATACATTTTGGAAGGCTTTCCATACCAGTTTATAGATATTGTTCTCATTTTTTAAAAGTTTACTTATTTATTTTGAAAGAGAGAGAGAGAGAGAGAGAGCGAGCGCACATGGGAGGGGCAGAGAGAGAGAGGGAGAGAGAGAATCCCAAGCAGGCTCCACTCTGTCAGCTCAAAGCCTGATGAGGGCTTGAACTCATGGACTGTGAGATCATAACCTGAGCTGAAAGCAAGAGCCTGATGCTTAACCAACTGAGCCACCCAGGCACTCCTGTTCTCATTAAAAAATTTTTTTTTAAGTTTATTTTATTTTTGAGAGAGAGAGAGAGAGAATGGGAGAAGGGCAGACACACACACACACACACACACACACAGAATCAGAAGCAGGCTCCAGGCTCTGAGATGTCAGCACAGAGCCCAACACGGGGCTTGAACCCATGAACTGTGAGATCATGACCTGAGTCGAAGTTGGACGCTCAACCGACTGCCCTGTTCTCATTTTTTATAGCTGCATAGTATTCCACTGGGTGGAATGACCATGGCTTGTTCAGCCATTCTGCTGTGTATGTTCCTTAGGGTTTCTAATATTTTGCAATCGCAAAGAATCTTACAATGAATTCCCTTGGGCATAAATATTCTTGTACAGATAGAGATGTCTGACCAGGGTAAATTATAATTTGTGGGGAAAGCATGCATCGTTTTGTTAGAAAATGCCAAATTCTCACTGATTAGGGTTGTACCAATTTGCATTCTGACCAGTGATGTATGCAAGTGTCTGTTTCCCCCCAGGTTTGCCAACAGAATGTGTAGGTGTGCTTTTCAATGCTTGCCAATCTGATTTGGTGAGAAATAGTGCTCTGGTGTTATTTTAATTTACGTTTCTCTTATTACAAGTGAGGTTGAATATTTTTCCATATGTTTAAAGGACATTTTAAATTCTTTTTTTGGTGAACTGTACACATCTTTGTCCTTTTTTTCTATCAGGTTTTTGAAACTCCTGTCCCCCATTTAAAAAAAATTTTTTTTTAAGTTTATTTATTTTTGAGACAGAGAAAGACAGAGCATGAACGGGGGAGGGTCAGAGAGAGAGGGAGACACAGAATCGGAAGCAGGCTCCAGGCTCTGAGCCATCAGCCCAGAGCCCGATGCGGGGCTCGAACTCACGGACCGCGAGATCGTGACCTGAGCCGAAGTCGGACGCTTAACCGACTGAGCCACCCAGGTGCCCCACCTGTCCCCCATTTTTAAAAAGTTCTTTGTATATTAGAGATGTTAGACATTTATCTGTGTTACATGTTGCAAATATTTTCTCTCAGCTTGTCACTTATTTTTTGGCTTTCCTTTTTTTTGGGAGGGGTAATAAAATAATTTTATTTTCATAAAGAGCAATTTATTAATCTTTTATTTGTTCTGGACAGGTTTGCTTTCATTAAACCCAGGGATATTAAATTATAGTAAACTCTTTAGTATAAAGAAAATACCGAATAAAATATTTGAAATTTATGTGAGTTTTAAAATTTTTTTTCTTTCAACGTTTTTTATTTTTGGGACAGAGAGAGACAGAGCATGAACGGGGGAGGGGCAGAGAGAGAGGGAGACACAGAATCGGAAACAGGCTCCAGGCTCCGAGCCATCAGCCCAGAGCCTGACGCGGGGCTCGAACTCACGGACCGCGAGATCGTGACCTGGCTGAAGTCGGACGCTTAACCGACTGCGCCACCCAGGCGCCCCTTATGTGAGTTTTAATAACCTACTTTTCAACTTTTCAATATTTTTCACTTAAAAAAATTTTTTTTAATGTTTACTTTTCAGAGAGAGAGACAGAGTGCGAGTGGGAGAAGGGCAGAGAGAGAGGGAGACACAGAATCCGAAGCAGGCTCCAGGTTCTGAGCTGTCAGCACAGAGGCTGATGCGGGGGCTCGAACTCACAGATGTGAGATCATAACCTGAGGGGAAGTCAGATGCATAACTGACTGAGCCACCCAGGCGCCCCAATAGTTTTCACTTTTTTAGAACATATTCTGGAAAAACTGAACCACTTAACAAAATACATAGAGCATGTACCTAAGGGCCTAGGCTCCAGTATGGCTCAGCATGGGACTGATGAGGGGCCTTTTGCTTAGTCTTCCATGAACTTCAGTAGCCAGGCATAGATAGCCACCTGTTCAAGAACTATACCAGCGGTGGCAAAGCTCACAGAAGCCTCAGCTGACTTGGTTCTAAGGATTCCACTAAATTTCATGGTTTCCCATGTTGAACAGACTTGCAGAAAACCCTCACCGCTTTTCCATCGTTGCCTAGTAAAACACGGCTTTCCATATTGTTGCCTTCCCCTTCACATATTACTGTAATGGGGACTGCAGTACCCTAAACCCAGCCCCTCTTTCCATTATCTCTAGTTGGGCAGCCCTGGATCACTCTACCTCTGTTAAGGAAATATCCATCCTGCCTGTAGATCTTTTAGACACTCCTTTAGACATATCCCTTTTTCAGCTGTTTGCAGATGATTCATACCTAAAAAAGAAAAAGTAAAGGGGTGTCTGGGTAGCTCAGTTGGTTAAGTGTCCGACTTTGGCTCAGGTCATGATCTCGTGGTTTGTGAGTTTGAGCCCCACATGGGGCTCTGTGCTGACAGTTCAGAGCCTGGAGCCTGCTTCAGATTCTGTGTCTCTCTCTGACCCTCCCCTGCTCACATTCTGCCTCTCTGTCTCTCTCTCAGAAATAAACAAACATTTAAAAACTTAAAAACAAAGAAAAAGTAAAACTTCCCAAGCAGACTTTAATTTACCTTTAAGCTTCTCACAGAAACAAAATCAGTTCAGATGGCTAAATTAATTGCCTTTGTTCACATCTGCTAACCAATGAAAGATAAAAAAGCAAATACTTGTACTGATGGTAGGTAAAATTTGGGGTTAGTCCATGATTTTGAAATACTTTAAAAACAAAGAGATTTCCTGTTACAGGAATTCCTATAAAATGGACAGCAAATAAAAGAATCTTGAGAGTAGCCAAGACAATCTTTTTTTTTTTTTTGCAGTTCAATTAATTTTTATTTATGAATACAGAGCTACGGTGTCTAAAGTTTTACTATAGGGTGTCTACTAATGAATCATCTTTGTGTCTTTTTTTTCTTTTTCTTTTTTTTCCAGATTTTAACATTTTATTTTTATTTATTTATTTTTTTCAATATCTGAAGTTTATTGTCAAATTGGTTTCCATACAACACCCAGTGCTCATCCCAAAAGGTGCCCTCCTCAATACCCATCACCCACCCTCCCCTCCTTCCCACCCCCCATCAACCCTCAGTTTGTTCTTTAAGAGTCTCTTATGCTTTGGCTCTCTCCCACTCTAACCTCTTTTTTTTTTCCTTCCCCTCCCCCATGGGTTTCTGTTAAGTTTCTCAGGATCCACATAAGAGTGAAACCATATGGTATCTGTCTTTCTCCGTATGGCTTATTTCACTTAGCATCACACTCTCCAGTTCCATCCACGTTGCTACAAAGGGCCATATTTCATTCTTTCTCATTGCCACGTAGTACTCCATTGTGTATATAAACCACAATTTCTTTATCCATTCATCAGTTGATGGACATTTAGGCTCTTTCTATAATTTGGCTATTGTTGAGAGTGCTGCTATAAACATTGGGGTACAAGTGCCCCTGTGCATCAGTACTCCTGTATTCCTTGGATAAATTCCTAGCAGTTCTATTGCTGGCTCATAGGGTAGGTCTATTGTTAATTTTTTGAGGAACCTCCACACTGTTTTCCAGAGTGGCTGCACCAATTTGCATTCCCACCAACAGTGCAAGAGGGTTCCCATTTTTCCACATCCTCTCCAGCATCTACAGTCTCCTGATTTGTTCATTTTGGCCACTCTGACTGGCGTGAGGTGATATCTGAGTGTGGTTTTGATTTGTATTTCCCTGATGAGGAGCGACGTTGAGCATCTTTTCATGTGCCTGTTGGCCATCCGGATGTCTTCTTTAGAGAAGTGTCTATTCATGTTTTCTGCCCATTTCTTCACTGGGTTATTTGTTTTTTGGGTGTGGAGTTTGGTGAGCTCTTTATAGATTTTGGATACTAGCCCTTTGTCCAATATGTCATTTGCAAATATCTTTTCCCATTCCGTTGGTTGCCTTTTAGTTTTGTTGGTTGTTTCCTTTGCTGTGCAGAAGCTTTTTATCTTCATAAGGTCCCAGTAGTTCATTTTTGCTTTTAATTCCCTTGCCTTTGGGGATGTGTCAAGTAAGAAATTGCTACGGCTGAGGTCAGAGAGGTCTTTTCCTGCTTTCTCCTCTAGGGTTTTGATGGTTTCCTGTCTCACATTCAGGTCCTTTATCCATTTTGAGTTTATTTTTGTGAATGGTGTGAGAAAGTGGTCTAGTTTCAATCTTCTGCATGTTGCTGTCCAGTTCTCCCAGCACCATCTGTTAAAGAGACTGTCTTTTTTCCATTGGATATTCTTTCCTGCTTTGTCAAAGATTACTTGCCCATACGTTTGTGGGTCTAGTTCTGGGGTTTCTATTCTATTCCATTGGTCTATGTGTCTGTTTTTGTGCCAATACCATGCTGTCTTGCTGATTACAGCTTTGTAGTAGAGGCTAAAGTCTGGGATTGTGATGCCTCCTGCTTTGGTCTTCTTCTTCAAAATTACTTTGGCTATTCAGGGCCTTTTGTGGTTCCATATGAATTTTAGGATTGCTTGTTCTAGTTTCGAGAAGAATGCTGGTGCGATTTTGATTGGGATTGCATTGAATATGTAGATAGCTTTGGGTAGTATTGACATTTTGACAATATTTATTCTTCCAATCCATGAGCACGGAATGTTTTTCCATTTCTTTATATCTTCTTCAATTACCTTCATAAGCTTTCTATAGTTTTCAGCATACAGATCTTTTACATCTTTGGTTAGATTTATTCCTAGGTATTTTATGCTTCTTGGTGCAATTATGAATGGGATCAGTTTCTTTATTTGTCTTTCTGTTGCTTCATTATTAGTGTATAAGAATGCAACTGATTTCTGTACATTGATTTTGTATCCTGCAACTTTGCTAAATTCATGTATCCGTTCTAGCAGACTTCTTGTGGAGTCTATTGGATTTTCCATGTATAATATCATGTCATATGCAAAAAGTGAAAGCTTAACTTCATCTTTGCTGATTTTGATGCCTTTGATTTCCTTTTGTTGTCTGATTGCTGATGCTAGAACTTCCAACACTATGTTAAACAACAGTGGTGAGAGTGGACATCCCTGTCGTGTTCCTGATCTTGGGGGGAAAGTTCTCAGTTTTTCCCCATTGAGGATGATGTTAGCTGTGGGCTTTTCATAAATGGCTTTTATGATCTTTAAGTATATTCCTTCTATCCTGACTTTCTCGAGGGTTTTTACTAAGAACGGTTGCTGAATTTTGTCAAAGGCCTTTTCTGCATCTATTGACAGGATCATATGGTTCTTATCTTTTCTTTTATTAATGTGGTGTATCACGTTGATTGATTTGTGAATGTTGAACCAGCCCTGCATCCCAGGAATGAATCCCACTTGATCATGGTGAATAATTCTTTTTATATGCTGTTGAATTCGATTTGCTAGTATCTTATTGAGAATTTTTGCATCCATATTCATCAGGGATATTGGCCTGTAGTTCTCTTTTTTTACTGGGTCTCTGTCTGGTTTAGGAATCAAAGTAATACTGGCTTAATAGAATGAGTCTGGAAGTTTTCCTTCCCTTTCTATTTTTTGGAATAGCTTGAGAAGGATAGGTATTATCTCTGCTTTAAACGTCTGGTAGAACTCCCCTGGGAAGCCATCTGGTCCTGGACTCTTATTTGTTGGGAGATTTTTGATGACTGATTCAATTTCTTCACTGGTTATGGGTCTGTTCAAGCTTTCTATTTCCTCCTGATTGAGTTTTGGAAGTGTGTGGGTGTTTAGGAATTTGTCCATTTCTTCCAGGTTGTCCAGTTTGTTGGCATATAAGTTTTCATAGTATTCCCTGATAATTGTTTGTATCTCTGGGGGATTGGTTGTAATAATTCCATTTTCATTCATGATTTTATCTATTTGGGTCATCTCCCTTTTCTTTTTGAGAAGCCTGGCTAGAGGTTTATCAATTTTGTTTATTTTTTCAAAAAACCAACTCTTGGTTTTGTTGATCTGCTCTACAGTTTTTTTAGATTCTATATTGTTTATTTCTGCTCTTATCTTTATTACTTCTCTTCTTCTGCTGGATTTAGGCTGTCTTTGCTGTTCTGCTTCTATTTCCTTTAGGTGTGCTGTTAGATTTTGTATTTGGGATTTTTCTTGTTTCTTGAGATAGGCCTGGATTGCAATGTATTTTCCTCTCAGGACTGCCTTCGCTGCATCCCAAAGCGTTTGGATTGTTGTATTTTCATTTTCATTTGTTTCCATATGTTTTTTAATTTCTTCTCTAATTGCCTGGTTGACCCATTCATTCTTTAGTAGGGTGTTCTTTAACCTCCATGCTTTTGGAGGTTTTCCAGACTTTTTCCTGTGGTTGATTTCAAGCTTCATAGCATTGTGGTCCAAAAGTATGCATGGTATGATTTCAATTCTTGTATACTTATGAAGGGCTGTTTTGTGACCCAGTATGTGATCTATGTTGGAGAATGTTCCATGTGCACTTGAGAAGAAAGTATATTCTGTTGCTTTGGTATGTAGAGTTCTAAATATATCTGCCAAGTCCATCTGATCCAATGTATCATTCAGGGCCTTTGTTTCTTTATTGACCGTGTGTCTAGATGATCTATCCATTTCTGTAAGTGGAGTGTTAAAGTCCTCTGCCATTACCACATTCTTATCAATAAGGTTGCTTATGTTTGTGAGTAATTGTTTTATATATTTGGGGGCTCCTGTATTCGGTGCATAGACATTTATAATTGTTAGCTCTTCCTTATGGATAGACTCTGTGATTATTATATAATGCCCTTCTTCATCTCTGGTTACAACCTTTAATTTAAAGTCTAGTTTGTCTGATATAAGTATGGCTACTCCAGCTTTCTTTTGACTTCCAGTGGCATGATAAATAGTTCTCCATCCCGTCATTTTCAATCTGAAGGTGTCCTCAGGTCTAAAATGAGTCTCTTGTAGACAGCAAATAGATGGGTCTTGTTTTTTTATCCATTCTGATACCCTATGTCTTTTGGTTGGCAGATTTAGTCCATTTACATTCAGTGTTATTATTGAAAGATATGGGTTTAGAGTCATTGTGATGTCCGTAGGTTTCATGCTTGTAGCGATGTCTCTGGTACTTTGTCTCACAGGGTCCCCCTTAGGATCTCTTGTAGGGCTGGTTTAGTGGTAACGAATTCCTTCAGTTTTTGTTTGTTTGGGAAGACCTTTATCTCTCCTTCTATTCTAAATGACAGACTTGCTGGATAAAGGATTCTCGGCTGCATATTTTTTCTGTTCATCACATTGAAGATCTCCTGCCATTCCTTTCTGGCCTGCCAAGTTTCAGTAGAGAGATCAGTCACGAGTCTTATAGGTCTCCCTTTGTATGTTAGAGCACGTTTATCTCTAGCTGCTTTGAGAATTTTCTCTTTATCCTTGTATTTTGCCAGTTTCACTATGATATGTCATGCAGAAGATCGATTCAAGTTACGTCTGAAGGGAGTTCTCTGTGCCTCTTGGATTTCAATGCCTTTTTCTTTCCCCAGATCAGGGAAGTTCTCAGCTATTATTTCTTCAAGTACACCTTCAGCACCTTTCCCTCTCTCTTCCTCCTCTGGAATACCAATTATGTGTATATTATTTCTCTTTAGTGCATCACTTAGTTCTCTAATTTTCCGCTCATACTCCTGGATTTTTTTTATCTCTCTTTTTCTCAGCTTCTTCTTTTTCCATAATTTTATCTTCTAGTTCACCTATTCTCTCCTCTGTCTCTTCAATCTGAGCCGTAGTTGTTTCCATTTTATTTTGCAGTTCATTGATAGCATTTTTTAGCTCCTCCTGGCTGTTCCTTAATCCCTTGATCTCTGTAGCAAGAGATTCTCTGCTGTCCTTTATACTGTTTTCAAGCCCAGCGATTAATTTTATGACTATTATTCTAAATTCACTTTCTGTTATATTGTTTAAATCATTTTTGATCAGTTTGTTAGCTGTTGTTATTTCCTGGACGTTTTTCTGAGGGGAATTCTTCTGTTTCGTCATTTTGGATAGTCCCTGGAGTGGTGTGGGCCTGCAGGGCACTTCCCCTGTGCTGTCTTGAATAACTGCGTTGGTGGGCGGGGCTGCAGTCAGACCTGATGTCTGCCCCCAGCCCACCGCTGGGGCCACAGTCAGACTGGTGTGTGCCTTCTCTTCCCCTCTCCTAGGGGCGGGATTCACTGTGGGGTGGCGTGGCCCATCTGGGCTACTTGCACACTGCCAGGCTTGTGGTGCTGGGGATCTGGCGTATTAGCTGGGGTGGATCGGCAAGGTGCATGGGGGAAGGAGGGGCAGGCTCAGCTCGCTTTTCTTTTGGAGATTCGCTTTGGGAGGGGCCCTGCGGCACAGGGAGGCAGTCAGATCCGCCAGAGGGATGGATCCGCAGAAGCACAGTGTTGGGTGTTTGCGCGGTGCAAGCATGTTCCCTGGCAGGAACTGGTTCCCTTTGGGATTTTGGCTGGGGGATGGGCGGGGGAGATGGCGCTGGCGAGCACCTTTGTTCCCCACCAAACTGAGCTCTGTCGTCCAGGGGCTCAGCAGCTCTCTCTCCCTTTGTCCTCCAGCCTTCCTGCTTTCTGAGCAGAGCTGTTAACTTATGACCTCCCAGATGCTAAGTCGTGCTTGCTGTCGGAACACACTCGGTCCGGCCCCTCCGCTTTTGCCAGCCAGACTCGGGGGCTCTGCTTGCCGGCAGGCTGCCCCTCCGCCCCGGCTCCCTCCCGCCAGTCCGTGGAGCGCGCACCGCCTCACCGCCCTTCCTACCCTCTTCCATGGGCCTCTCGTCTGTGCTTGGCTCTGGAGACTCCGTTCTGCTAATCCTCTGGCAGTTTTCTGGGTTATTTAGGCAGGTGTAGGTGGAATCTTAGTGATCAGCAGGACGCATGGTGAGCCCAGCATCCTCCTATGCCGCCATCTTCCCAGGATCCTCAAGACAATCTTAAAAAACAAAAACAAAGTTGGAGGTATCACAATTACAGATTTCCAGTTACATTACAAAGCTATAGTATTCAAAAGAGTATAGTACTGGCACAAAAATAGACACATCGATTAATGGAACAGGATAGGAAGCCCAGAAACAAACTCATGATTATATGGTTAATTAATCTTTAACAGAAGAGGCAAGAATATGTGATGGAAAAAAGACAATCTTTTCAACAAATAGTATTAAGGAAAACTGGACAGCTACATGCAAAAGGGTAAAACTGGACCACTTTCTATACCATACATAAAAATAAACTCAAAATGGATTAAAGACCTAATGTCAGACCTGATACCATACAAATCCTGGAAGAGAGCATGGGCAGTAATTTCTGTGACATCAGCCATAGCAACATTTTTCTAGAGATGTGTCCTGAGGCAAGGGAAGTAAAAGCAAAAATAAACTATTGGGACTGCATCAAAATAAAAAGCTTCTGCACAAAGAAGGAAACCATCAACAAAAATAAAAGACAGCCTACTGGACGGGAGAAGATATATGCAAATGACATCTGATAAAGGGTCAGTATCCAATATATGTAAAGAACTAATACATTTCAACACTGAAAAACCAAATAATCCATTTAAAAATTGGCAGAAGACATGAAAAGACATTTCTCCAAAGAAGATATCCAGATAGCCAACCTGACACATGAAAAGGTGCCCAACATCACTCATCATCAGGGAAATGCAAATCAAAACTATGATGAGATATCATCTCTCACCTGTCAGTCGAAAATCAAAAACACAAGGAACAACAAGTGTTGACAAAGATGTAGAGAAAAAGGAACCCTCTTATATGTTTGGTGGGAATGCAAGCTGGTGTAGCCACTGTGGAAAACAGTATGGAGTTTCCTCAAAAAGTTAAAAACAGAACTACTCTACAATCCAGTAATCACATTCCTGGGTATTTACCCAAGGAATACAAAAACACTAATTCAAAAGGATATATGCATCCCTATGTTTATTGCATCGTTATTAACAATAGCCAAATTATGGAAGCAACCCAAGTATCCATTGATAGATGAATTCGCTGAGTAATATTCCATCGTGTGTGTGAATATTAGTAATATTCCACACACGATGGAATATTACTCAGCCATAAAAAGAATGAAATCTTACCATTTGCAACAACATGGATGGAGCTAGAGAGTATTATGCTAAGTGAAATAAGTCAGGAAAGACAAATACCACTCGTGTGGAATTTAAGAAACAAAACAAATGAACAAAGGGGAAAAAAAGAGAGACAAACCAAGAAACAGACTCTTAAATATAGAGAACAAACTAATGGCTACCAGAGGGGAGGTGAGTTGGGGGATGGGTTAAATAGGTGAAGGGGATTAAGAGTACACCTATGAGGATAAGCGCTTGTAGACAGACTGGTCCTAAAGGTGCGGTGACAAGAGAATTACAAAGCAGGGGGTAAGTATCTCCAGGAGCCGAAGCTTCGGTCCCCTGGCTCAAGCCTCTTTTATTTTTTGCAATTTGTCTGATAACAGCAAGCACATACAACATAGTATTTGGCATCTTGACAGGTCACCCACCTGCAGTGTATTCCATACTGGGTCATGAGTACATCTGGCACCAGACAAAACACAAAACATTCTTATCCCTGGTCTCGTGCCCCTGTGATGTCCTTCTGGAGAGAATGTGCAGTCCCGGTAGCTTTCTGCCTAGGAATGGAACTTCTTTCAGTTCCTTGCTGCTCCGTCCCTTTCCTTTAGGACATTCTTACGGTGCCTCTGGCTTCTTGTTCTCCAACAAGCATTGAGTAATGTATAGAATTGTTGAATCACTATATTGTACACCTGAAACTAATATAATACTGTATGTTAAATATGCTTGAATTAAAATAAAAAAATTTAATAAAATTAAAAAGAACTAAAAAAAAAAAAAGAATCCTGACATATTTTTCCATTAACATAAGCAGATGGCCATTATAAAAGTGGAAACAAATGAAAGTGCTTGATGATATTACCTACGATAGAAGAGATAAACTGGCCATGATAGTGAACCAACATTGATGGGATAAAGAAGGGAGTCTGAAGGGGCTTTATCATTGTCATCCTCTCCTGCTGCCCCATACCTCACTTATTACTTTTATAATGACCAATTAATATACACCACAAAATGTAAAAGAACTAGGAGCGCTGTGACCTCATAGTTGCCCAAGAAATTTGGTTCTATGGTTGTGTAAGTGAATCCTCATGATCACCGAACCAGAAGTCTTTTATGTACCACTTCAGATCAGGTTGGCCCCATCCCTCTTTTTCCCATCACTGCTGTGGCCACCAGCTCCACCCAGCTTCTTGCAGCCAGGCAGCACCTCTCCTCCAGCCTGTACTTCCAGCCTCCTGCCTCTCCTCTTGGGGCCTCCCCATTGAGGCTGTTGTCCGATTGCCCCTGGCATGTGTGCATCAGCGGCGTGCAGGGGAATCATGCCCCACAGGGTAAGCCTTTAACTAGTGGGAGATGGAGCCAGTGGATACAGTTTTTACTGTCTCCCCCCCATGGATGGTCTTGAGATGCAGCTTAGTGAGATCACACAACACTCACCCTTGCTCACTCTCACTGCAGCCACACCTCCCGGCTGGTTTTTGAGTAATCCACGAGTGATTCCTCATCTAGGCAGCTTCTGTGCTCATCTTTCTTCCTGATCTCTCTTCCAAGAGTTGGAATAGGCTTGGCTAGTCCCTTCCTACTATGGGGCTCACACCTCATATTCATAGGCTAACTATCCTGACCTGTTATCCCAATCCTCTTACCCTCTACAGTTTTCTATTTCCACAGCTCTTCTTCTAACATATGATACCATTGCTCATTCATTGCATTTATGGTTTATTATCTCTCTCCCTTGGCCACACTACAAGCATTGCAAAGGCAGAATCTTTGTTCAAAATGTCCCATCTTCACTAATGCATCTCATATGACTAGGACAGTCTTTGGATCATCGTATGGACTGAATTAATTTTTGCTAAATAAATACATATTTATAAAGTGATTAGAACAGCTACTGGTGGAAATACAATTTGTTTCTGAAACAAATATCATGTGTAATGTAAGAAAATCGTCTATGTGACCTCAGAGCTGAGGCTTTTGGGGATTCTGCAGGTACGCCAGGCTCCTCCAGGTCAGATGTACTATGGGAATAACAAGGTAGCTTCCTCCCGCAACTCTACATACATGACAAATATCTCCTAGAATGAATCATCTGGCAAAGTTCTTTCTAGTGAGGAACAAAACTACTAGATTTATATTTCCATGGTGTCATGGATGCTTGGTAACTCAGAGATCCCCATTATGGATAATCACAGCAGACCGTTTTTCTAAATTATGGAACAGTTATTTCCTCTATTCCTGCCCTCCTGTATGTGGTGCTAGATCTATATGCTACTTTTTTGTTTTATTCATTCTCTCTCTCTCTCTCTCTCTCTTTTTTGAGGGAAAGGGATGTTCCCTCAAATACTTTTCAGAAGTAGCAGGGGTATGAATTATAATTAAAAATTGACATTTCTCTCCCTAAGAGATAACCTACCCCTGGGTACATGGAGTCCTTTCCTGCCAGAGGGAATGGAGCACTCTAGAGCTAGCAACGTGACCCAGAGATATGAGCGTGAGATCTCTGTGCAGATGCTTTAGAGATGGAGACCTGGCTGTGTCCCATATTAGCCTTGTGATTCGGAGCAGTTTAGGTTGCTTTGCTAAGCCTCAGCCTCCTGTTTTACAAAATGATAACAGAACAAATACATTATTGCAATATTGACAGAATTAAATGAGAACTGTGTAAGCCACTGTTCTTACATGGGTCCATTTCATGAGTTGAAAGGGTTTGCAGGCTGTGAAGAGACCAGGAAGGACAGTGGGACACTAACATTGGCCCTCTCCAGCTCTTGGGAACAGAAACTAGGTGGCTCATGTTCACCTTCCCTTTGTGCCTCTCCTTGGTCACTTCTGCAGCCTCAAGATTCCCCATGGAATGACTTATCTCCAAGTAGATATCTAGTCCAGAGGGTGGTGTCAGTGGGATATGATATTCAAGGGGTATTTATGAGAACATCCTGAAGGAGGGAAAGATTGGACAGAATAGGCTGTCCATGGAGAACTCCATTACTAGGCTCTCTGGTCCTAGGGCCACAGTGGTGACAGTGGCTTACCAGAGCATAGGCCCTGCTGCACTGGAGCCTTTCCCAGTGTCTGGAAGTCTCACATTCACTATGCAGGCCACAGGGGGAGATGATCACACAGCATTTCCCACTTTCATTCCTTTCAAGCTTCCCCCTTTCAAGGTACCAAACCAGATACCAAAACCTTATACACCCCAAACACTTTAATACATCCTTGGTTAAAAATTTAATTGAAAACAAAGGATACAAAATAAAATACTATTGGGGTGCCTGGGTGGCTCAGTCAGTTAAGCATCTAACTCTTGATTTTGGCTCAGGCCATGAGCTCACAGTTCATGAGACAGAGCCCTGCATCAGGCTCTGCACTGACAGTGCGGAGCTTGCTTGGGATTCTCTCTCCCCCATTCTCTGCCCCTCTCCCACCTTCTCTCAAAATAAATAAGTATTACAAAAAAACTTAAAGGAAAAACAAAATAAAATACTATTTCGCCAAAAACTTAAAAGGGAGAAGTGATAGATATAAGCAGTGTTGAAATCCAATCCTAATAGGCTAACTATTGGGTTAACTAATGGGCTTCCTATTGTAACAATAAGGAAGTTACAGATTATTTTAATAATCATAAAAATGACTACAACATTACTGAAGTGGAGCAAAGCTCCTATTTGTTAGATATATGCATATTCTCTACTTTGTCATAAAATTGATTCTTAGATTATTTTTTCTGAGGTTTTCCTATACCATTTTATAAAATTAAAGAACTTATTATCTGTTGTGAAATACAACACTTCATCCTAGGATTCAAAGCTTGTATGTATGTCTAGAGTAGTAAACTACATTCATTAAAAGTGCATGATAGAGAAAATAAATTGTCCTGGAAAATCGAACCTGCTCACTATTCAAACATTTTTTGATCTGATTATAATGACTTCTTTAATATTATTAAAATCAATCTGGCTAGCCTATAAATTGTGTATATTGTGTTTTCAGCGAGAAAATGTTTTTTTTAAATTTATTTTATTTTATTTATTATTTTTTTATTTTAGAGAGAGAGTGCAAGTGAGGGAAAGGGGCGGAAGAAGAGAAGGAGAGAATCTTAGGCAGGCTCCACACTCAGTGCAGAACCTGATGTGGGGCTTGATCTCACAGCCCTGGGATCATGACCTGAGCTAAAGTCAAGTTGGATGCTTAACCGACTGAATCACCCAGGAGCCCCTCATTCTTTTTTGATGGCTGAGTAAGATTCCAATATATTTCTATGTGTGTGTGTGTGTGTGTGTGTGTGTGTGTGTGTGTGTATGGGCTCTCTCCATAGTTTGGCTATTGTTGACAACGCTACTATAAACATTGGGGTGCATGTGCCCCTTCAAATTAGTATTTTTGCATCCTTTCAGTAAATAATGAAATTGCTGGGTTGTAGGGTAGTTCTATTTTTAACTTTTTGAGGAACCTCCATACTGTTTCCCATAGTTAGTCCTTGTCTTTAAAATATTTACAGAACTTCTTCCTGCCCTCCTTGGAGAAGCCCGGGATTTCTAGATGGTGGAAATTCTTCCGAGGGCCAAAGAATTGCCAGGCAATAAGTCAAGTGGTGAAAAGGTGGGAGGTTTTGGGAAGCAGAACCCTCTGCAGTAAATTGCTCGGCAGGAGAGGTATTGGCTGCTGCTCCACCCAGTCTTAATGAATCATATGTGTGAGCCTTACAGGGTAATATCAGTTCATTAGATCAATATAGGAAGAACAAGAGTGTCTTAGGCTGGGCCAGGATCTCTGGATTGAGACCTGGGGGCCACATCGATAGTGGGCGATCACATCAGCAAACTGTCTCTCAGCTTGTTCAGTTCTCTGAAGCTTCAATTGAGAACTTAGTGGAACCTCTCCTGGAAGTGCATTCCTTTCACCCAGGTCAATGCCCACTTCCTGGGCAGCACCCTATAGCATCAGAAGCCCCCTGCAGCACCAGAGCCCAGGACTGGGCTTCTATCTCCTCATAAGGACCAAATAAAGCAGACAGCTTTACCAACTCTTCTTGCTGTGTTTCCTACTAGAGGCCAGGAGCTCAAGTTCCTTGTTTCTGGTGACGATATGCATGCAGAAGAAACAGCTTTATGAAGAAAGGATGAAAATGTTTGCACTCCCCAGGATGAGAGTCCCTGGTCTTCATAAGCTGGAACTTCTCCATCATATGTTTTCTGTACTTTCTTGCTTTTTACATCAGCAAGAGACAGAATGAAAACACAAAACAGGAGACAATCAGCAGCCCCTCTTTATTATGGTATGAAAAAACAAGGGTCTCTTCATCACAGAGAATCAAGGCACTTTCCCTGGGCTACAACCCATGGACACTGCAAACATGGATTTTAATTCAGGGACATGAAACCAGTTAAATATCCGGTTAAATATATATAGAGATCTGTTTTAATTCAACTTTGCCCATGAATGACCTGACAAAGTCTCTAATAACACTTGTCTTTAATTCCATAAAATAATGCTGAAGTGATTATGTGCAAATGGGGATTTTTATTTGTGTGTGTATGTGTGTGAGAGAGAGACAGACAGAGACAGAGACACACACACACACACAGAAAGAGAGAGAGAGAGAGAGAGAGAGAGAGAGAGAGCGAGTGCACAAGTGGGAGAGAGGGGCAGAGGGAGAGAAAGAGAGAATCTTAAGCAGGTTCCACACTCAGTGTGGAGCCTGACACAGGGCTTGGCTGCACAATGCTGGCATCGTGACCTGAACTGAAATCAAAAGTTGGATACTCAACTGACTAAGCCACCCAGGAGTCCCAGTTGGGGTTTTTCTAAATGATGATGCTTGATGTTGAGAAAGTCTGGTACTATAAGTCTACCACATATATGACAATTGAGGTTTATTTTTGTTATGTATCCTCTGATGTCTGGTAAGAGATGGGTTCATTGAAAGGTTTTCCCACACTCGTTCCAGTCATAAGACTTCTCTCCACTATGGATTGATGTTTAGTTAAGATCTGAACATTGACTGAAGGCTTTCCAATATCACCTACACTCAAAGAGCTTTCCTCCATATGGAATCTTTGATACACTTTAAGAATTGAGCTAACACTGAAAGCATCCCCAGAATGGTTATGCATATAGGGTTTTGTTCCAATGTTGATTGACTGATGTATAAGATTGAGTTTTTAGTGAGAGTCTTCCCACATTTTTATATTTATGGGTTTTCTGACTTCCACAAGAAGACCTTCCCCCCACTTTCTCCTGTACAAAATGAATTTGCTTATGTTTAATGAGACTTGGGCTCATACAGAAGACTTCTGACACTGAAGATATCCCCAAGGCTTCTCTGATGTGCAAGATCATTCTAGTATCTGAAGGTTTTCCCACATTGTTTACTTTCATGGGACTCAGCTCCAGGAGGGCTTCTCTGTTGTGTAGTATAATGGGACTTGGATTTATACTGAAGATTTTTTCCAGTTGAAGATACTCAGAGGGTTTCCTTAAGTTTGGACATGCTGGTGCTTAGTCAGGGCTGCTGTTGTACCAGGGTTTGTTTGATTAGGGAGAGACACTTTTGGACCAATGACTTTTCCACTGTTTTACATTAAGCAGCTGCTTCATACATTACAGTTGAAGTTGAAAAGTGTGCATACAGCAAAGGAAACAACCAACAAAACTAAAAGGCAACCAACGGAATGGGAAAAGATATTTGTAAATGACATATTGGACAAAGGGCTAGTATCCAAAATCTATAAAGAGCTCACCAAACTTCACACCCAAAAAACAAATAACCCAGTGAAGAAATGGGCAGAAAACATGAATAGACACTTCTCTAAAGAAGACATCCGGATGGCCAACAGGCACATGAAAAGATGCTCAACGTCGCTCCTCATCAGGGAAATACAAATCAAAACCACACTCAGATATCACCTCACGCCAGTCAGAGTAGCCAAAATGAACAAATCAGGAGACTATAGATGCTGGCGAGGATGTGGAGAAACGGGAACCCTCTTGTACTGTTGGTGGGAATGCAAATTGGTGCAGCCACTCTGGAAAACAGTGTGGAGGTTCCTCAGAAAATTAAAAATAGACCTACCCTATGACCCAGCAATAGCACTGCTAGGAATTTACCCAAGGGATACAGGAGTACTGATGCATAGGGGCACTTGTACCCCAATGTTTATAGCAGCGCCCTCAACAATAGCGAAATTATGGAAAGAGCCTAAATGTCCATCAACTGATGAATGGATAAAGAAATTGTGGTTTATATACACAATGGAGTACTACGTGGCAATGAGAAAGAATGAAATATGGCCCTTTGTAGCAACGTGGTTGGAACTGGAGAGTGTGATGATAAGTGAAATAAGCCATACAGAGAAAGACAGATACCATATGGTTTCACTCTTATGTGGATCCTGAGAAACTTAACAGAAACCCATGGGGGAGGGGAAGGAAAAAAAAAAGAGGTTAGAGTGGAAGAGAGCCAAAGCATAAGAGACTCTTAAAAACTGAGAACAAACTGAGGGTTGATGGGGGGTGGGAGGGAGGGGAGGGTGGGTGATGGGCATTGAGGAGGGCACCTTTTGGGATGAGCACTGGGTGTTGTATGGAAACCAATTTGACAATAAACTTCATATATTGAAAAAAATAAATAAAAAAAGTTAAAAAAATAAATAAACATTAAATTAAAAAAAAAAGGAAAAAAAAAAAAAGAAAAGTGTGCATAGGCTGAATGGAGAATTTGTTAGTCCCAGAGTACTGACAGGACTGAACTTCAGGGCAAATTCTACCAGGTGTCTTAGGTCCCTTTATCAGAGTGATACTCTCTTTGGCTTGAGGTGATGTAAGCTCTGCTTCCTCCTGCACTTGGCTAAATGATTCAGAGGCTCCTCGACTTGTCCATTGCAGAGGCCCTCAGGAACGTTCCCATTTAGTCCTCTGGACATTGACCCCTGTATTGGAATTCTGCAAAACTGCTTTGATAATGACTTCTTGTTTAAGACCAGGAGTCAACATCCCTCTCTGTTTAGGATTCAGTTTGGGGTGGGATATGGTCATCATCACTTCAGTGCTGATCCCAGAAGAATGTTCTCCACCCAGAAGATTTTGTTTGCAAATCTCCATCCTTATGAGTCGTAGAACTGCATTCTCAGAAGCAGGTGTGATTTTAGAGATTTAACCAGTCATCATTCTGATGGAGTCAGTTTCTACTGATCCCTCACTTCTTCAATATTCTAAGGGACCAAGTATCAGAACATTAACTTAAATATACCCTTATTTTCATAGTAACTTCTGATACAAAAAAAGGTCTTTGGAAAATCTTCATCACATAAATCACTGATGACACTTTCCTTTGGCATGTATTTTCTTGTGTTTAGTAGGATTAGAGATCCCATGGAAAGGTTTCTTGTATGTTTTCTATACAGTTTGGATTCTCTGGTTATGAATAGGGTTTAACCTTGACTGTATGCTTTCCTGCATTCTCCACATTCAGAAGGCTTTTCTCCAGAGTGAATGCTCTGGTTATTAATAAGGGCTAAGTTTACATAGAATGCATTCCCACACTCCTAACATTCATAAGGTTTTTCACCAGAGTGGATTTTCTGATGTTTGAGGTCTGAGCTCACACTAAATGCTTTCCCATGACATTCATAGGGTTTCTCTCCATTGTGGATTCTCTGATGTATAATCAGGTGTGCCCTCACACTGAAGCCTTTCCTACAGTAGTTACAAGTACAGGGCTTCTCACCAGTGTGGAATCTTTCATGCACAGTGAGGGTGGAACGCACACTGAAGGCTTTTTGGTAGTGATTACATTCATAGGGTTACTCTCCAGTGTGGATTCTCCAATGTTCAACAAGGCCTGGGCTCCAGGAAAACTTCTTTCCACATTCACTACATGCATAACTGTCTTTCTCCCATGGGCCTGCCCTCATGCTTTTCTACCTGGTTCATATGCTGGTAAAATTTTTCATACTCCTATATGATATACAGATATAATATATCCCTATTACATATGCTGACAATCTAAGGGTCCATCCTTGCAAAAATCTTACCTTCAGAATCAACACCTTCTTCGTACTTTGAGCCTTGACTCTGGATATCCGGGGCTAGAAGGATGGAGGCCACGAGGGTCCAGGGAGAGGTCAACTTCTGTGGAGGCCACGTGTGGGGCACCTCGAGGGCCGCTCTAAGGCCCTGGAGGCTTCCCTTTCTGTGGTTTCTGAGCTGGCCACAACTCTCCTGTAGGGTAAAGGGCCCCTATGTAATTGATATTTCAACGGTGCATTCCTGGGTAGGAGTGGGGGAGACAGTGACTCTCCCTTTGCTCCAGAGGGAGGGCGTTTCTTGCTAGATTACTTCTTGACTGTGTACAAGAGCTGGGATCTGGCACTCCTCAGGCTCAGTGGTCAGGAGCTGGCCTCAGCCATTGTCAACTGAACTGCTGGAGCCGGCTTGGGGCGGAGAGTTTTTCTGGTAACAGAATTCCTGAAACCAGCAAAACCAGCTCCTCTGAAATGCTGCCGTGCAGTTTTCCAACTGGAGTCTGAGGTTCAGTAAGAGTCCTCTTGCAGGCCTCTCCTTCCATTACACTTCAGGGGTGCACGTTGTTGTAACTCAGTAAGACTCTGGAGGCCGTGGCAAACAATAGGCTTACAACTGGAAGACAGAACAGCCTGGATATGTGAGAAAAACCCTCAGCCGGACACATCTGAGCGCTGTCCGGCTTCGGCCAAGCAGCACCCACCATGCCCGCCCCAGAGAAATTCTTAACAAGCGTTCATAATGTGACCGGTATGAGGATATGTGTCCCAGAATTTTTCGTGACATCTGGGAACTGGGTGTGTCCAGCATTGGGAGAGTAGGTAATTAAGGGAATATACGAGGTAAAAATAATAAACTAGATGTAAGTATTAGCAGGTGAGAGATTAAAAAAATTTTTTTTTTAAATCTTTATTATTTATTTTTGAGAGAGAGAGAAAGAGAGATAGAGTATGAGCAGGGGAGGAGCAGAGAGAAAGGGAGACACAGAATCGGAAGCAGGCTCCAGGCTGGTAGCACAGAGCCAGATGCGGAGCTTGAACCCACGAACCATGAGATCGTGACCGAGCCGAAGTCGGGCGCTTAACCGACTGAACCACCCAGGCACCCCAGCAAGAGAGATCTCAAAAATGGTGATGAGTGAAACTCAGTAAGAAACAGAATGGCATTTTTAGAACAACACGTTTTATAATTAAAACAATTCAAACAACAGTTATATATGTTTTATAAGAGTAAAATGCAAGCTTAAGTTAATATAGTAAATACATTAGAATGAGGATGTATGGGGGGGAATGGGTACTGGGAGTAAAATATAGATGGGCTTCATACACACTGATGATGTTTCTGTGCTCCAAAATGAGGATTATGACTAATCCCATACTCTGTACACTAGGTATAATTGAAGAAAAAAATTGTTAATAATTGATTCAGATGTTTTTGAGTTGATAAGACAGAAGAAAAATTCTGAGTTAAAAGAGTAGTGGCTTCCCATAAAAATATTATTGATATAAAGTACAAAGGGTTAGAATAACTCCACAAAATTCAAGCTTTATTAATGTCCCATGTTTACAGAATGGCCTCTCCTTATTTCTTCCAATTACCTTTCTCCTCTCTGTACTACAGTGGCCCTTTTATTTGGGCCTGGTTCTTCTCTTTATGGTACGTCAAAAATGTAGGCTAAAGATTTGTAGTAGAATGGAGTGCCAAAACTCTGGAAGAGTTAGGAATATACAGAAAAATATGATTGAATTGGTGAACTTGGACATTAAAGGGTGTCAAAAGAAATGGGGGTCTCAGGATATTTTGCTAAGTGAAATAAGTCAGTCAGAGAAAGACAGATATCATGTGTTTTTACTCATATGTAGAACTTGAGAAACTTAACAGAAGACCATAGGGGAGGGGAAGGGGGGAAAAAAAGTTACTGAGAGGGAGGGAGGCAAACCATAAGAGACTCTTAAACACAGGGAACAAACTAAGGATTTGAGAGGAGAGGGGAAAATGGATGATGGGCATGAAGGAGGGCACTTGTTGGGATGAGCACTGGGTGTTGTATGTAAGTGATGAATCACGGCAACTTACCCCTGAAACCAAGAGCACACTATATACTGTATGTTAGCTAACTTGACAATAAATTATATTAAAAAAAAAAAAAGAAGTGGGCCTCAGAGAAGCAGACATCAGAAACATCCCCCTCTCCCTGTGCCTTTGTGTTCTGGTGGGGTGTTCCTTTTTAGGGTGCTGGGCAGTGAGAAGAAGAATTCAGGTCCTTGTGGGAGGCACAGAGGCTGAGAAAGAGTGTGAAGGGGCTCACAGAATGATGGCAATGATGGATGGCACGGGCTGTTAGGGACAAAAGTCCCCTCCTTTTCTGCATCCCCAACCCCACCTGGTGCTCCTGAGTTGTTACTCAGGTAGGAAAGGAATCCCTGAATGGACAGTGTGAACCCAACTCCTCTCCACCCTTGTGCTCTCTCTTCTCTTTTTCTCCTGGACTCAGTATTCCCTGGTTAAGAGGCTTCATTGCATCTGGAACACGAGGGAGTAGGGTTGATTCTACCAGGAGCCTAGGAATCTTCTGAAAAGCATTGAAGAGTCTTGGAATGACCAGAGGAATCATCCTAGCATAGAAGCTTCCATAACATACAGGGTTCTTAAATTTGCTCAAGAGACAATATGTCTCCCCTTGGAATGAACACAGGAGTTGGCAGTAGGGACACATTAGGGATTGTTAGGCTTTGTGGTCTGACCTAGAAAAAAGCCTGTCAAAAAGCAAGTAAATTTGCTTTCAGGATCTTGGGAACCCTCTGCCCCATGTTGCAGAGGGGGTGGCTCTCTGTGTCTCCTGACCCTCTAGATTGCTCAGAGTGGTGTCCTTGGATATGGCTGTCCTGTCCTGCCTCTTCCCCATCTTATTGTGGGGCTCCTACAATAAATGGCTGTAAAGAAAGTCACTTCGGTTCCATCTAGATTCATATCACCTGGGGAGGGGTTGGCCTCTTTCAGTCAACCAGAGGAACATTTTCTCCTTATTAATTAAGCTTCACAACAGACTAAAACCCAGTCCAGAAAACAGTAGGCAAGAACACTGAGATGGGTGTGAAATGTGCCACTCACTCCCCAGGAAAGTGGTGCTAGAGACCTTTACCTCTGAGCTCTGTGGTATGCGTTGCCTCTGGCTGAGGAGGAGAAAGTTGTTCATGTCCCCCTTAAAACTCTACCACAGAGTCTCTAAAAGTAGCATGCACATCTTTTTGGTCCCCTTCAGCTTCACTCTGGTGATACCAGTGGGTCACTGACTCAGAACATGGCCCCTAAACTTTGGTCTTGGGGTGGTGGGTGTTTACTTTTACTGACTTTTACTTCCTTGCTAGGTAAGGTCACTGAAATGTGAAAATATGTCAGATTTCTGTCCAGTCAGGAACTACCTGAGTGGGGATAAGGCAGTCTACTTGTCAGATGAGTAAATAGAAATGTTGGGGTGGGTGGGGGTCATGGAGGAGAACCAGGCTGGTGGGAAGTGGAAGGAACATTGATGGTGGGCAAACTGCGGAGGGGCAGCAAAGGTGTGGGTGGTGAGGGTAGAAGGGAAGAAAGGATGATGTGTGGGAATACTAAAAGAAGGCAGGAAGAAAGGGAGGTACAGAAGAGGGTGGTTTTCTCATCCTCAACTAACTTCTCACACTTATCAAGCTCTGTATTCAAACTGTAGTATCTTTGTTGTATCATCAATATAGGAAGGCATCAGGTGTGCTCTCTTTTAACCTCCAACCACCCCAGTTTCCAACTTAGAATCATCAACACCTATGATCTCCATGGGGGCAGTGGGACCTACTGGCCAAAGGCTTAGGATATTTTAATCATATCAATTGGGTACAAGTGGTAATGACCTTAGGCAATGTCTTGATTTCTCAGTCCCTCAGTGGATAATTCTATGCCCTTACGGTTAAAGGGGATAAAATACCTAAAGTCTTACTATGCTTACCAGCTAAGAGTGCCAACACAGTAACCATAGTAATTGTTATTACCTTCCTCTTGGCTCAGGGACAGAGTGTCCCTATTATTCAAGATCACTGCATCCCACACTGCCCTTCTAATAACTTCCTTTCATCTCATCTAGGACCTTGCTATAGCAAATGTCTTTGATCTCCTGGATGGTTGTTTAAATCTCCTCAGGATGAAACAGTTTAGTACCTCCTATTTTCAAAACAAACCTTCCACTCATGTGTTGGGCCTTTTTCAAGGCCAAATCTCAAGTTAAAACCCGCCCCCCTCCCCACCTCCCGCCCTTCACAAGCCAGCTGTCTGTCCTTATTCCCTCTACAGCCTGCTGCCATCTGGCTTACACCTTAGCTTATACTTCAGCATTCTTGCAGAGTTCCCTGAGGGCTTTTCTGTGCCAAATTAAAGCCTAATTCCTCCCACACTGGCACTCTCCACCGAATTCAACATTTTTCTCAGTCTCAACTTCTTAAAACTTTCTGAATCCTTTGCTTCAATGAAACAAAACCTGAATTCCTCTTATTGTGTCTAAGACAGTTCCTCTTTCACCCTAAATTTAAAGTCTGTTAGGCAACTATCCTCAGATGATTTTTATTCTTGTGCAACATGCTCTCCTGCTGACTCAAATTGGTTTTTGAAATGAGATGAGATATAAACAAATACTTAGCAGATACATTTTATTTTATATTTTATTTGATTTTGTTTTTCCTTTTGGTTCATCTACTCTCACCTGAATACACTGATGCCACTGAAATCTGAAGTTCCATCTTAGGCTTCTTCTGTAATCTTCAGAATTCAATATCTAAACGGCATCAGCATACCTTTTCCTGTTTATGCTTTAAGTTGAACTTGGCAAAAGTAACAACTTCCTACTTCTCCTTAATTCATGTTAGTTCATTGTAGGACTTCATGGGCAGTCACTCTGTGGAGAAACCTGAGAGTCATTCTGGACCTTCCCAGAACCAATCAGTCATGAAGTCTTAACAAGATTACTCCTAAATGTTTCTGAAACCCATTTTCTCCTCTCCATCACTAACATATGGTGCACTGTAAATTCTCATTCAAATTCAGACACTTCCCCATCCCCCATAACTCCATTTGCAGAGAAGAATTTCAAATGTGGCTGCCCAAGGGTGCTGAGCAATTGGTTTCTAGTTCTAGGGGTAGGTTTTTGTTTTGAAAGAGGCTAAGCAAATATATACTGAAAATAATTTTTTTTCCCCTTAGTCCACTTTCTATGGGGGTAATTCTTTCTTTTCTCTTTAGAATGGTAAGATCTAGAGGACAAATATTTGGATAAAGGCTTTAGTGAATGGGATCACAGAGGTCTATTTAATACAGGCATCAGGTCCAAGATACGAATCCTCCTGGCTCACATTTGGTAGCTCAATTCATAGCATTATTTAAGGCTTGGACCATCACTCAGCGGGACTGTTTCTGTGTATCTTCTGGTGGTGGCAACAGGTAGCTAGCTACTTGAGGTTCTGGAGATCCTGGATGTGGGCTTCTTTTTCACATCTTTTTCACCTTGAAGACTTGGGTCTTCATTTTATTTAAAAATCCCTGTCTGTTTGGTTCAATATTTAGATCTTTGGCTCTGTTTCTGTTGTTTTTTGCCCCTCATTATTTTTAGTTATTTGGTACTGTTTCTTGGCATGCTTAGTAATATTTGATTTGGGTTGTGTGGATAAAATCATTGTATGTGAAAAACTGTAGAAGCTTTGGCTCATGTTCTTGGCTAATGTTCTCTTTCTCCAAAAAGGCAGATAGAGTACTGGCAGGTTTTTTTTTTTTTTTTTTTTTTAATTTTTTTTTCAACGTTTTTTATTTATTTTTGGGACAGAGAGAGACAGAGCATGAACGGGGGAGGGGCAGAGAGAGAGGGAGACACAGAATCGGAAACAAGCTCCAGGCTCCGAGCCATCAGCCCAGAGCCCGACGCGGGGCTCGAACTCACAGACCGCGAGATCGTGACCTGGCTGAAGTCGGACGCTTAACCGACTGCGCCACCCAGGCGCCCCAGTACTGGCAGGTTTTGATCCCACTTTGTTAGCGCTAATCTTTTACTGGTTGCCGTTACTCCTAGAGCACAGCCCTTCTGCTGTCTCAGAGGTAAGCCTGGAGTGCTTACAAGTGTCACCCTACCTTCTCAGGCCCTGACCTATAACCTCTGAATCCCCAGCAACATAGAGCTGCTAAAACTTTTGCATAGCTGTTTACCCTCATAGCTGTTGCTTTCAACTTAGGTGTGGGGAATCTTGCCTTGGAGTTGCACAGGTTAGGAACTGAAAAACACCTCAAGGGGAAATTACATGCTAAATTTTGGGCTCATTTCTCTAAGGTTCCCTCTTCCATCTCAAGTCTCAGACTCCATGGCATCTCTGAACTCCAGCTTCCTTCTTTCCAGCCCACTGGAAATGCCACAAGCCCAGCCCCCTCTTTCCGCGTAGTCTATTCTCCATACCTGGACTCAGCAAATGCTCTGAGGGAAAAAGCACAGGCAAATGTGGCATTGTCTAGGTACACCTACATTCTCTCCAGCAATTTTTCTCCTTTAAGGCCTGCCTGGCTTGATTTCTCCCTAATACCTTCAGTGACTTTATGTATTTTATCCAGCTTTTACATTTACTATTGACAGGAGGGTTAGTGTGGCATAAGCTACTCCATTGTGCTTAGCTGTGGAGGCTGGATATACTTACTGCTCATCCACAGATGTCCTAAAGCTCCAAGGTACCGACTGGTTTAGGTTTCATCCTTGGCCACCTGAGTGGTAACTGGTCTCTGCCTCCAGGCTTACCCCTTCCCATCCATGTTAGCATGGAGACAGAGGCCTCAAGTCAGGACAATATGAACATCAAAAAGAATATCTACAATGGATTGAAACCCATCTACTATAGATATTATAAGCCAAGAGTTTATTCTGAGTGTGAAAAAAAAATGATTTACTTTTGGAAGTTCTAGGGGAGTAATTCATTATTTTGAAAGTAGGTAAGAGGAGACCTTTAAACATGCTTCTCTTCTCTCTCTCTTTTTTTTAATGTTTATTTTTGAGAGAGAGAGAGAGAGAGAGAGAGAGCGAGCACAGGTGAGTGAGCTGGGGAGGGGCAAAGAGAGGGAGACACAGAATCCGAAGCAGGCTCCAGGCTCCGAGCTGGCAGCACAGAGCCCGGGTGTGGGGCTGGAACCCACAAACCGTGAGATTGTGACCTGAGCCAAAGTCAGACTCTTAACTAACTGAGCCACCCAGGTGCCCCAAAACATGTTTTTCTTTTATAAACTCTATTTCCAGTGCCACATCTTGAGCTTTCTAGGCTTCAGTGTAAGTGGGACACTGTGTTCTACAGACTGCTCCTAGCCAAATGCAATACCCCCTTTTGGGTGTTATTACTCCACAAGACACTTCAGTGGCATAGCACTCCACTCTCACGGAGACTCCCTCCCTTGGCCTTGAGAATACTCATTGTCTGGTTCTCCTCTTGCTGATCTATTCCTCCTCCCCCTCACTCCTCAGGCCCCAGTGCCCGTCTGGGATGCTTTCTTTCTCACCCTGCAAGATCTCACCTGCCATACTTAAACTTTCCCTTTCCCATGGGTCGTAGTGGAGGAGAGGCAGCCAGTGGGCCAGAGCTGGGCCTCCAGCCACCCAAGTCTTTCCTCAGGCTGAGGCAGCTGTGTGCCTCAGGCCTTGCGCCTCCAACTGCCTGGCAGGGGAAAGGTGAGAACTGGCAGCTTGGTCCTGGGGATGCATCCTCTCACTCCCCTTTCTGGTTAAAGACAAAGCACCTACGGGTGTCTACTCAGCTGATTGGAGGCACCCTGTGGTGCTGTCACTGCATCTGGTGGCTCTATTCCTACCCAGGATTCCTCAGCCTGGGTCCTGTTCCCCTCACCCAGCTGGGTCCTCCTCAGTGAGACCACAGTAAGAAGGACATAAACCTCAATTTTCAGCCACCCTGTAATGAAACAGACGGTATTGGTATCTTAGGGTTGGCATAAGTAGATTGTTATATCTGTCCCATGTACTATAAGAGAGATGTAAAATGATAGCACAGGAGGGAATCTTGGTTACACGAAGGCCTGATGGTGTGTGGGAGTGCTTTCTGAATGCTATTAACTTAGTGCCTAGGCTTAAGATCCAAGGAGGGAAGATGGGAGAGATTGATTTTGGTATCCTGAAACTATACTCTCCATGGACCCAAAAAGTCAAGGTGAAATCACGAGCAGAATGTAGACCAGGGGACTGGAAGGCTTTCTTCAGGTGCATCAGAGGAGAGCTGCTGCTTACTCTGTTTTTTGCCATCACCCTTGTGGGGAGTAGAGACCACTTTTCCTTCCACCATCTCTGGGTCTGCTCCCATTTGGGGTCTAGGAACAGTCAGACTTGAGCCTCAGTGAGCTGGGTATACGAATCCTTTGTCAGTGGGCCCAGCAGCAAGAGATGGTTCCTTAGAACAAACTGCACATTCACCCACTGCCATACAGGTACTAGGGGAGAAAGAAGACAACTCAGATAAAAGGTAAATCCCATTAAAGAAACTGAAGGAGGAAGATGACAAAAAACATTTTCTGAGTCCATAATATAATTTCTCTTATAAATAATTTAGTGAATGAATTGAAGGAAGAAATGGCTTTTCTGAGATACAAGCTAGATTTGAGCTGTATCTCAAAACAAGCAGCAAAAAATATAAAAAATTAATCAAGAATAACAAATTGTAAGTTACTGGAATACCAGAAGGAGTAAGGAGCATCAATGATTGGGAGACAATAATGAACTAAACACTAGTAGACTATTTTCTTTTCTTTTCTTTCCTTTTCTTCTTCTTCTTTTTTCTTTCTTTCTTTCTTTCTTTCTTTCTTTCTTTCTTTCTTTCTTTCTTTCACTTATTTCCAAGACTTTATTTAAATTCAGGTTAGTTAACATATAGTGTAGTATTGGTTTCAGGGTAGAATTTACTGATTCATCACTTACATATAACACCCAGTGCTCATCCCAACAAGTGCCCTCCTTAATGCCCATCAACCATTTAGCCCATTCCTCCCCCACATCCCCTCCACTAACCCTCAGTTCTCTATAGTTGAGAGTCTTTTATAATTTACCTCCCTCTCTGTTTTTATCTTATTTTATTTTTCATTCCCTTCCCCTATGTTTTGTTTCTTAAATTCCACATATGAGTGAAATCATATGGTATTTTTCTTTTTCTGACTGACTTATTTCGCTTGGCATAATACAATCTAGTTCTATCCATGTCATTGCAAATGACTAGTATCCAAAATCTATAAAGAATTTATCAAACTCAACACCCCAAAAATAAATAACCTAGTTAAGAAATGGGCAGAAGACACGAACAGACATTTCTCCAAAGAAGATGTACAAATGGCTAAAAGATGCATGAAAAGATGCTCAACATCACTCATCATCAGGGAAATACAAATCAAAACCAGAATGAGATACCACCAGTAAGAATGGCTGAAATTAACAACTCAGGAAACAACAGATATTGGCAAGTATGCAGAGAAAGGGGAACCCTCTTACACTGTTAGTGAAAATGCAAACTAGTGCAGCCACTCTGGAAAATCACGTGGAGGTTCCTCAAAAAGTTAAAAATAGAATTACCCTATGATCCAGCAATTGCACTATTAGGTATTTATCTAAAGGACACAAAGATACTGATCCAAAGGGGCACATGCACCCCAATTTTTATGGCAGCACTATCAACAATAGTCAAATTATGGAAAGAACTAAAATGTCCATTGACTGATGATGCATGGATAAAGAAGATGTGAGATATATATATATATATATATATATATATATATATATATAATGGAATATTACTCAGCTATCAAAAAGAATGAAATAGTAGAATATTTCTTGAGATGTTATAAAAGGCTCAGGGTGTTTCAGGCTAGATCATACTTCCTCAACAGGGGTGATATCACCCCTAAGGAAGGGAAAATGATTTTGGGGGCTGGCGGTGGTGGTGGTGGGGAAAAAAAAAATCTCACTCTTTTTATGTATAAAGTCTAGATACAGTACATAAGCCAATATGTGATTTATCTGTGCTATTAAAATCTCATAGGAGGAATTTGGAAAAAAATGTCTAAAAAGACTCATTAGGTAGGTGATAAAGAATGAAAGATATTAGGTAAGTGATAAAGAATGAAAGATTGAGAAGTACTGGAATAGACTGATGAGAAAGGAATACTCTGGTAAAGATTTTTAATTCTAAGGAGCAAGAGAAAACCGTTACATATCACTTATGTGAACCAGAACAAAATGGGAGTGGAGGAATGGGAAGAAAAGCAAGAAAACAGAGGCAGTGAAGGTTGAGTTAAATATTTAAATAATTTATTATAAAGTCTAATGGAAAAAGGTGAGGCTTCAGGGAGAGTCCATTCTAAGTTACAGGGACTCAGAAATCAAAAGGGCTATCTCCAAAATAAATTAGATTAAGACCATTGAATTAGAATTAACTTAATGTCTCAGCAAAATCTGGGAGTTAGGAATAGGGTCAGTGAAAAAGAATTAAGAGATTTATAAAACTTTTTTTTCAAATAATAATAGGGAAATATGATCTAATTAGGAAGGGCAGGGAAAGTGCAGGTAACCATTTAATGGAATGGAAAATCAAGATAGAACTTCCAAATTAATAAGGGCGGACTGGAGTATATAACAACTTGATAAAAATCATAAAAATAACAAAAATCAAGGGCAGAAACAAAAATGTAAAATAAATAAAACTCAAGGAATGAAGTACAATAGTCCTTACATCAAATGTGTATGGACTAAATTCTGGCAATAAATAAATTTTGAAAAGTAAAGGCTTCATGGGCAAAGGAATGGCAAAAATTAGCAAATAAAATTAGAATCACAATGCATTCCATACCCTGGAGATTCTGATTTAATTGGTCTGGGATGTGCTCCAGGAGTTGATTATATCTCTATCTATTATCTGTCTGTGTATCTATCTATCTATCTATCTATCTATCTCTTAAAATTTTATGTGTGCAATACAGTATTGTTCATTATAGGCACAATGTTATACAGAATATCTTTAGAACTTAATCATTTTGGGGCACCTGGGTGGCTTAGTCAGTTAAGTATCTGACTTCGGCTCAGGTCATGGTCTCTCGGTTCACGAGTTTGAGCCCTGTACATGCTCTCTCTCTCTCTCAAAAATAAATATAAAAACATTTAAAAAATTAAAAAAAGAACTTAATCATCTTGCATAACTGAAATTTTATATCCATTTCTTCCAACCCCTAGTGACTGCCATCTACTCTCCTCTTCTGTGTGTTCTGTCTCTCTCTCTCTCTCTCTCTCTCTCTCTCTCTCTCTCGAGAGGGTGCAAGTGAGCAAGGGGCAGAGAGAGAGAAAGAGGGAGAAGTGGGGCTCATCCGGGGCTCATGTTTTATCTGAAGCAGGGCTCATGCTTACCCAAAGCGGGGCTCAAGCTCACCCGATGTGGGACTTGAACTCCCCAACTGTGAGATCATGACCTGAGCTGTCAGATGCTTAACGACTGAGCCACCCAGGCACCCCTGTGTGTTCTCTTTTTATATGAATTACAAAATTTAAGCAAAAAAATGGTTTGATAAAATTGGTCTTTTTGATGGTTTGAAACATGGGATCTATGTTGGTAAGGTCTTTGAGATGTCTTTAATTCACTAGCCGGATTTGTGCTGACTCAAAAAGCCATTGCAATACAATACTCTTAGTTGACATTTATAGCTATAATAAGATTTCCTTTAAAAAACATTTTACTGAGGTATGAATGATATACAAAAAGCTGTACATATTTAGTGTATACAACTTGATGGGTTTGGAGATAAATATATGTTGAGAAACCATCACCACAATCTTTGCCATGAACATATCCATTTCCTCCAGAAGTTTCTTTCCTTCCTTCCTTTATCCTATCGCTTCTCTCTAATTAAATACAAAACTGAACCAACAGGGCTAACTCCAGATTTAAAAGCGCTCCCTCTAGCAACACCCTTGTCAAGAGAATTAGAAGCACAAGTGATTTAATCATCCAACTGTTCTAATGATCATGTTATGCTTAGCACGATTAGATGGCACTCCATCTGATCATATTCAGTCAGTCAAGGAATCCTGTTTGTCTCCACCCACTCCTTAAAGGTAACTGAACACAAACCCTGTTCCTGTTCTGGGGCACTTTGCTAGTTGGAAGAGCTTCCATCAATTCTTGATTTTACTTGCAAACCATTATTTTAAGAATATCAAATACAGAAAATGCTATGTGGTGACTCCTACTATACTATCATCAGGGATGTTGTCCAGTATGTGATTTGTTTGTACTGGTGAATGACTTGATGAATTTTTAGGCAAAACTATATACAATCCTCCTATGATTTACACAATGGCATTTCTGGAAAATCCAAATGCACATTAACGTGCAAGGATACTTATATGTAGAACTGAATTGGTTGTACCTTCAAAATCTGAAAGCAGATTTTCCACTCATATTCATGACCAGTTCATGGCAGAGCAGTGACATGCTTACAGTTAGCCTGCTTGATGTGGTCACTGTCAACCTCAGCCCTCATTCACCATGTAAACCAACAGGGCGAACTGCGGGTTTCACATGGCTGTGCTGGGTGGTCACATCCTTTTTGGGATCCAGTGGTTTAGTTGATGCCAGGAGCGCATGGCTGTCGTGATGAGGTTATGGGTCTCAGGATCGGATGGCACTGCACCTGATGAAACCAATTCCATCAGGAAGTCCTAGAAGTCTCCGCCCGGTCGGTGGGGGTGATGGAATATAAGCCCGGTGCCTGTTCTCGAACACTGTGCTGGTTGGAAGAGTCGAAACCAGGTGGACACCCACAGTGTTCTGGCAGCCCCCAAAGCCCCCAGGGGCCGCCATCATGTCCCCGTCAGCTCTCGGGGTGGCTGTGGTGTGCATGATCAACATGAACAGGAGCATGGAAGCCCACAGTATCCTCCAGAAGAGAGGGTTCAGCGTGCGCTCTTTTGGAGCCATATCTCTGGTGAGGCTCCCAGGACCCACACGCTGTCGTCCGCATCCCATGAGGTACGATTTCTCCACGAGGTACATGCACATGTATGACGACCTCTCCAGGAAAGACCCGGAATGCTACCGCGGCAACGGAATCCTGCGCATCTTGGAGAGGAAGGAGAGAATCAAGCCTCACCCAGAAAGGTTTCAGGAGTGCAGCGACTCCTTCGAAGTCATTTTCACCTGCGAGGAGAGGGTATACGACCGAGTGGTGCAAGAGCTGTGTGCCAGGGAGCAGGTGACCTTCCGGGCTGTGCACGTGGTGGACGTGGACATCGAGGACACCTTGGAGGAGGCCACCTTCCGGGCGTTCCTCATCTGTGAGCTGTGCCAGAGCTTCCAGCAGGCAGACGACATGGAAGACAGTCTGGATCAGCTGCTGCAGGCAGCAGAGGAGAAAACAGGAAAGAGCATTCTTCACACAGTCTGCTTTTACTGACGGTCATGGCTGGATTTGGTCCCTTGCTCATTAAGAACTTGTGCGTGGGGTTTCGGATTCGTCTGTATTTTCTGTGAGAATAGGTTTCAACTCCTTTTCATGAACTTCTGTTTCTGTGATTTTTAGGTATATACCATTGGGAAAGAGATATGAGCAAGAAAAAGCATTTTTTGGGAGTCGGGGACAAGGCGTAATAGTCATGGAAACAGTCCAAACTTGGGCATATGTTCTAGGTACTTGGTGCACAAGAAGTAATTCAGCGCCAGTGTGGATCTGTGAGGAAGTTGCTGTCATGGCCTGTGTTTTGCAGATGAGCAAGTCAAAGTTTATAATGGAATGCTGGACAAGTGATTTGTTGAAGGATATTCAGCAAACAAACAATATGGTCTGGGCCATCACTGTTTCCCCAGCCTTCTTTCTGGAGGCTCTGGGGGAGAATTAATTTCCTTGCCTTTTCTAACTTCTAGAAACCACCCACCCATGTTCCTTGGCTCAAGGTCCCCTTCTACCATCTTCAGAGTCAGCCATGTCAAGTTGAATCATTTCACATGACATCATTTCTGCCTCCCTCTTTCACATTTAAGGACCCTTATAATTACATTGGGCTCACCCAGAAAATTCAGGTTGATCTCCCAATTTTAAGGTCAGTGGTGTTAAAAAGAATGCCACAGACCCAAGGTGGTGTTGCTTGCACCCTGGACTGCAAACCAAGGCTTAACTGAAATTTTCAATTTCTCCAGGAGTGGACTTATAAATTGGTCTGGAATTTTGTACTCAGTACAAATGGGATAATCTGTTATGTGGGTCCTCTCCATCTCCCAAAGGAAGATGAGGTCATCCACCTAATAAGACTCCCTCCCATTCCCACTGAGGGAAGGGGACCTTGCCTGAAATAGTTGTTTCTTTTATTTTGCTAATAACTTTTTGCCTCATTGTCCTTCCTATAAAAACCTTGCATATGTATAACTCCTTGGACCTTCCTTCTACTCTGTACATGGGATGCTACCTAATTCATGAATTGAGTAATAAAGCCAATTAGATCTTTACAATGTAGTGGTTTGAATTTTTGTTATTTAACAGTAGATTAGGAAACTTAATCCCATCTGTACATATTACTTTTAAAGTGTACCGCTTACAAAATTTGAGAGTGTTGCCTCTGGAAATAGACTGGAATGAAACAATTAGAGGTCTCTAGGAAAGTAAACATGGAAGTCTCTTCACTGGCATAAATTATGAGGAGCCCTTTGGATTTCATTAAACACACAAACAAAATGTAGTGTGTTAGAATTAGAAGTATAGGCTATATCACTTGTTAAAGAAACAATTTCCTTTTGCTTATTTTGAATGTTATGTTAATTATAAGGGTTTTTTCTTTAGATTTTTAAAATGGTCATTCATTTTTTGAGAGAGAAATGGGGGGAGGGGCAGAGAGAGAGGGAGACGCAGAACCTGAAGCAGCTCCAGGCTCTGAGCTGTCAGCACAGAGCCTGACACGGGGCTTGACTATTGGGCTTAACAATCCTGCATCAATGTCCACTTAATTCTTAGTCCAACTGGTATACCTTGAAGGGTAGAAAAGAATTTTTCCTTCTTTTCACTAATAAGTTTTTAGAAGAGCATGAAATATGGGGAACTAGCTATAACAATATACTTGTATGTATTTATATCAAAAGACACATTTTTCTGAAGGTGGGATTATTTTCTTCCTGTCTTTGTTATATGATTAAAAACAATAATGTACAAGATTGGTTTTATAATCAGTTAGAATATAAAGTTACTTCCAAGTTGAAAAAAAGTTCCCACCCTACAGTCAGGATGAGCAAAACCAAATAAAATTACTTATAAAAGAATATAAAGAAAGCAGGAGAATTTTTTCTTCTAGCAATCATAAATGTGGATTTTTGGTGACCAAGCATTACTAGGTGGCAAATGAAATAAAAATGGGTCACAAATGTCAAGAATCATATGTGATCTACAAATTGTGCATGGACATTTAGGAACCCTTAGGAAAAATGAAAACTCATTGTGACTCCAGAATTTGAATCTTGGAGTGCCTGGGTGGCTCAATTGGTTAAGCTTCCAACTCTTGGTTTCAGTTCAGGTTATGACCTCATGGTTCATGAATATGAGCCCTGAGTCAGGGTCTGAGCTGGTAGAGAGTAGCCTGCCTGGGATTCTCTCTCTCTCTGCCTCTCTCTCTCTCTGCCTGTTACCCACTCTCTCTCTTTCTCTTAAGATAAATACATTTAAAACAAAAACAAAATATGAATCTCATGACCAATCCTGGGATGAATATAACTGCAACATCATCCTTCACATGAAAAAAAATTGAAAGTCATCTTTGCTTATTGCATGTGTTCATATTGCAGATTGAAAATAAGTTTACTATCCATTAATTTAATTACATTAAAAATTTTTAATGTTTATTTTTGAGACAGCAAGAGAGCGAGAGAGAGGGAGACACAGAATCTGAAGCAGGCTCCAGTCTCTGAGCTGTCAGCACAGAGTCTGACACAGGGCACAAACCCATGAACTGTGAGATCATGACCTGAGCTGAAGTTGATGCTTAACCGACAAGCCACCCAGGCAACCCTAATTTAATTATATTTAATGTCAGTGAAGGGATTAAAAGAGGCCTGTAGCAAGGCTGGTTTAGCTGGGAAAGCTTTTTTTAGTGAAACATCATAAATGTGAACATTCAGTGTGGGATGGAGATCCAAGAAGGTGGGAGGAGTGTGAGAGAAAATAGTCAGGAGAAGGCTAGGGAGGGAGAATGGCACTTAGGGATCTGGGATCCAGACCATGTGGAAGAGGGCAAGGGTGATGGAGACAGCTGTGTCCCTGGGGTCCTGATGTAACTACCTCCCTCAAGAGGTCTCATGAAAGAATATAAACAGCCCAATGCCCAGCTCCTCAACAAGCTGAATGTCATCTCCAAAGAGCTGGTGAGTGAATTAGATGTGTGTGTGCGGAGGGGAAGATTCCAAGATCAAGATAAGGATTGGGCTGGTGTTATGTTCTGAGCAGGCCAGACGAGACAGGACTCTCATGCACTAAGAATGGTAAAAGACCAGAAACACCAATCTGTCTCGTTAGAGCAGAAGTGGAGAGGAGGTCTGGGAAGCTATATGGGCAGGTGAGGTTAATGAAGGGTGCTAAATAAAGAGAAGTAATCAATATATGGCAAGTGCTGTAGTGAATTGACTAAACATGAGAAAACAGAAATGACATAGACTTACTTCAAATCTTTCTTGGCAAACAAGACAAGAGCCCAGAGAATGACTGGGATCTCTGCTGAGCTTCCCAAATCATGGTATGGGAAGTAGACCAGGACACCTCAGGCAGGTGTGAGAAGGGAACTATGGGAGAGCAGCATTGAGTGGGACATTTAGGATGAAGCAAACAGGCAAATTCTCAACCTCTGAGCCACCTGGCTTCTCTCTTTGGCTCCAATTAATAAAATGTCTTCTGCTTCTCCCTTTCCCCAAATCCATGACCATCATTGGCTTCCATAATATGCCCCCCTCTCCAGCTCTGCCTTTGTTGATTTATGTCTTCCACGGCCTCTTCCTTCTTGCCATTTTTCTCCTTTCCTTTCACAATCAGGTCTGTGGGGTACATACCTGCCCTCACATACCTCTGATGCCACGCCACTGGTTTTCCTGCAGGAGATCAGCTGCCCTCACCAGAGAGAACCTTCTCATAGAGCAGCCATATGCTCTATAGGAGACAGTGCCCTGACTTAGGCCCACTGAGTGGACTCCTTTGATTGGTGACTCTGATAGCAAACACTTTCTCCCAGCACCTGGAGGGTGGAAATTCGAGATGATTTTTCCCCCCCAGAATGAAAAATCAGGGGCACCAAGAGGGTAACTGGAGTGGAAGAAATAATGTTCATGAGCATAAGATATACCTTAGCTACTAAGTTAGATATTTTATTTTATTTTTTTTTAATTTTTTTTTTGACATTTATTTATTTTTGAGACAGAGAGAGACAGAGCATGAACGGGGGAGGGGCAGAGAGAGGGAGACACAGAATCCGAAACAGGCTCCAGGCTCTGAGCTTTCAGCACAGAGCCCAACGCAGGGCTCAAACCCACGGACCGTGAGATCATGACCTGAGCTGAAGTCGGCCGCTTAACCAACTGAGCCACCCAGGCGCCCCCTAAGTTAGATATTTTAAACTACCCCTTCAATAGGGGGAATTAACATTTATCTCCAGTTCTTCAACCTTTCTGCTTACGAAGTTGATTTTCTCTGAAACCATGAGCACAGATCTCAGGCAAATTCCCATTTTTTTCTATTTCCCCAGTTTGTAATATGGTGTCTAAAAAATAGTTACTGCTTCCTAAATGACTGAGTGAATGAGTGAATGAATGAATGTACACTAAGAACTAATTGATAAAATTTCCACTTTTCATTCTTCCAAATATTATGGACATCCTTTCCCAACAATAATGCCTTATTTTCCAAATTCAATCATTTCTAAACTTAGTTCCTTAGGTTGTGAACATGAGCAGTGCCTCATTCAGGTACACACAGGTTCTGTCAATGTTACTTCTTAAAGGTCTGTTGACTCTCGTCACAAGTGAGCCAACTGAATGTGGTGAAGTCAGAGAGATATCAAATCTCATTTTCATCAATTAGGCCAAATCTGCCTGTATAAACACCTACCCTACTTTCTTCAGTATTCCCTATGCAAAGCTACCTGGAGCTGAATAAACACTGTTCAGTGAACAGGCTATGTTTTGATTTGAATACCCACATTTTCTTGTTTCCCTCCTTTTTCATTCTTTTCCTTATGTTAAACTACCTACCAAAAGGTCAAGTTCAAGTTCAAGAAACACCTTATTTACAGCCTTTTCAGATACATATAATGATTTCCTTTGTATATTCATAATCCTCTGATTGAGAGGAAAATACAATAATATGTTTTATTTGATTAGCTGGGGATATATACATGTCAATTAGACTATTACTTATTGAGGTAGAGAACATGTCCTATTGACTTTTTGTGTTTCTTATTGTTTGCATGTTCAGAGAAGATGAAGAGTATGCGATATGCCAAAAGCTCCTTGTGACTTCACAAGGAATATTACAAGAAAATCTGTATTTTCATTTCTGTCAATGAATCAAAGGTGATATCTCTGGTAGTCTCCACAGGTATGATTTCCTTAAACCACACTGATGTTAGCCACACAATCTTCCACTTCCTGGGCATCCCTGGGCTAGAGGACCAGCATGTGTGGGTTTCCATCCCCTTCTTCATTTCCTATGTCATTGCCCTGCTTGGGAACAGCCTGCTCATCTGCATTATACTCACAAAGCACAGCCTCCACGAACCCATGTACCTCTTCCTCTGCATGCTGGCCAGAGCAGACATTGTCCTCTCCACGTGCACAGTACCTCAGGCCTTGGCCATCTTCTGGTTCCGTGCTGGGGAGATCTCCCTGGATCGATGCATCACTCAGTTCTTCATTATCCACTGCACTTTCATCTCTGAGTCAGGGATCTTGCTGGTGATGGCATTTGACCGCTACATTGCCATATGCTACCCACTGAGATACACCACTATTCTTACACATGCACTCATTGGGAAAATTGGTGTGACCATCTTCCTGAGAAGTTTTTGTATGATCTTCCCCATAATATTTCTTTTGAAAAGATTGACTTTCTGCCAAAATAAGATTATTCCACACACTTATTGTGAACACATTGGCTTGGCCAAATATGCTTGTAATGACATTAGCGTGAACATCTGGTATGGACTTTTTGTCATCGTGTCTACAGTGGTCTTAGATGTCCTGTTAATTTTTGTTTCATATCTGCTGATTCTCCATGCTGTCTTCCACATGCCTTCACGAGATGCTCGCCACAAAGCTCTCAACACATGTGGCTCCCATGTCTGCATCATTGTCCTCTTTTACGGCCCCGCGATCTTCACAACCCTTACTCAGCGGTTTGGACGCCACATTCCACCTCATATTCACATATTATTGGCTAATGTCTGCATTCTGGTTCCACCTATGCTGAATCCCATCATTTATGGGATTAAGACCAAGCAAATATGAGAGCAGGTGGTTCACCTATTTTTTCCAAAGCAGAAATGACTTTGGAAGAGGAACAGTATTTTCAGCACCTCTAGTTCTCCATGATGTGGTCTGAGGAAGCAGTGGGTGGAAACACTAATGGCAAGCTGAACTACTAGGAAGTAGCCTAGTGAATTCTGTTTCTGGGACAGGTTCACCAGGGAGGTGAGAGGACTTAACATCTTCTGTCAAAGCAACAGAGAGAGCCATGCCATGTTTGACTGAACAGGTTACCTCCTGAACAGAGCCTGTGGCTGGACATATGAATTTCCAGAGTCATGTGTCCTTATGTCACTAGTCTGATTTTTGGTTATAGATGAAATTGTTGGGAAGGAAAAATTCTTTCTCTGCCCTTGAAGGTGTTCCAGCTGGAGTAAGAATTAAGTTGACTTGAGTTAGTTAACAGAAGAAGAAAAAAATAAGTTTTATTATGTGTGCACAGAAGCCCAATAATGAAATTGAGACCTAAAGAAATGACAAAGGCAGGTAGTTTTTATAGTTTTTAGACAAAGGGACAATGCATCTGTGAAGAATTGACAGTATAAAGAAAACAGGTATTTGGGAGCTTAAATTAGTAGGGAATTCTAAGCAGAACTAAGGCTGAGGTAGTAGATTAGAAAAGGAGAACAAAGATTTGTTTCTACAGTGTTTTCAACTTTAAAATACCTTTCTCTGGTGATAAGGATGTCTTTGTACTTCTTGGCACTGGGAGGATATTTTTCACATGGATGATTTGTTTTCTACTTTCAGGGGGACAGATAAGGGTCTGAGTGTCCTTGCATTGACTGTTTCTTAAGTAGTTTTTATTGAAAATAATTAATGTGCCAAAGTGGCACATTTTGGGGCACCCTCCCTTGGCCCCTATAAAAAGAGGGTATTGCTCTGGTCTTAGAAGTTGTTAAATTATTCCTCACTGAATTCATGTCCTCTGAGACATCTTGTGATATCCCTGGACAATCACATACAAACGGCCCAATGTTTCAGTTATGCAGGACGAAAGACTTCTGGAGATCTTATGGACAGCATGGTGATGAGAGTTAATAATACTTCATTGCATAGGGGCACCTGGTTAGGTGTCTGACTCTTGATTTTGGTTCAGGTCATGATCTCATGGGTTTGTGAGTTTGAGTCCCACATTGGCCTCTATGCTGACAGCGTGGAGCCTGCTTGAGATTCTCTCTCTGTCTCTCTCTTTCTCAAAACAAACAAACAGATAAATAAATAAATAAATAAATTTAAAAAACCTATTGCATATTTGATATTTGCTAAGAGATTTGACTTTAAGTGTTCTCACCCCCCTCACTCAAATTGCAGCTATGAAAGGTGAATGATATGTTAATTAGCTTGATTGTGGCAATCATTCACACATAATGTATACATATGTCAAAATATCACATTGTATACCTTAAATATATAAATTTTTACCTCTCAATTATACTTTAATAAAGCAGGAAAAAAGAACTCATCTCAAATACGACAATTAGATTTGTCAAATATTTGGTATGCATCTGTCCATATTTTTCTGTATGTATCTTTATCTGTGTAAAAATAATAAAAAAATATAAACATACTCATAAATATAGACAGACACATATGTAGTTGTATCTTTGGAAAAGGTGGAATATTGGGACTCCTAGATGGCTCAGTGGGTTAAGTGTCCAACTTTAGCTCAGGTCATGATCTCACTGCTCATGGGTTTAAGCCCTGTGTCAGGCTCTGGGCTGACAGCTCAGAGCCTGGAGCCTGCTTCAGATTCTGTGTCTGCCTCTCCCTCTCTGCTCTTCCCTCACTTGTGCTCTCCCTCTCACTCAAAAATAAATAAATAAACATTAAAAAAGGAAAAGGTGGAATATTAACTATAGCAGTCTATAAGATACCATCACTTCACTTGTTCATGACCTACATCAGTAAGTTGTGAAAGGGCCATTGGTAAGTATTAATCCCTAAAAAGGGAAAAGAAATTGTTTGTAGAACACTGGTCACAGACACTGGAAATTGTCTTCCTACTCTTGACAAGGGATAATCCTACTGATATGATGTTGACTCTTGGCCAGAGGAAATGGGGGGACCCTGTGATGCTCTAGAGAGCTGGCCTATTACAGCCAACACTTGAATAGTGGAACCACAACATGTGTTTTTACCAGTTCCATTTATAGCAGCATGTTATTTTGGAAGGTAGAATAGAGTCTGTGCTAGACACAGGAGCCATTGCATGAGCCCAAGATGAGACCATTATTTTTGAAATGATGGATGTAATGGTGTACTGGACAGACATTCCACAGAGATGGAGTCAAAACAACTCCTCAAACCCTCTTTGTATGAAACACAAATGCCTGACAAGCACAGACATGGATGTGAACTCATGCTGAGATTGCCATCCTGAGTAGCAGCAAGTAAATGTTTGCTTTAAGAAGTTGTTTCCCAGGATGCCTGGGTGGCTCAGTTGGTTGAGCATCCAACTCTTGAATTTTGGTTCAGGTCATGATCCCAGGGTTGTGGGACTAAGTGTTGCATCAGGCTCTGCACTGAATGTGGAGCCTGCTTGAGATTCTTTCTCTCTCCCCCTCTGTCCCTATCTCCCGCTCACACTTTTTCTCTCTCTCTCTCTAAAATAAAGAAAAAAGAAGTTGTTTCCCATGTGTATTTTCCCTTCACTTACTCTGGGTCTTCGATTCCATAGTGCAGCCTGAATGCTCCTCACAAAAGCCAAATGTCATCCCATCTCCTTCCTGCTCCAACTTGCTTAAAAAAAAAAAATACTAGGTACTACCACCACTGTAAGCTATTGAATGAGTTACTTGTATAAATGGATCCAAGTCATTTATATAAGAACACTCTTAGGATTAAAACATATTTAGGTATATATTGTTCAATAAACACACCTTAAACAAACAAAAGTTTGTAAATAAAGGAATAACTCAACAAACATTAAATTATGCCCACTATAAATTACCAGGACTAAGCTAAGGCCTGGAGATAATCAGTATCACAGTCCCCTTTCTTAGGGAGTCCATAAACTAGAGTTGACAAAAATTAAGGGATTAAAACACAATGTGATAAATAATGTAGAAAGCACTGTGGGATAGGGTAGGACAGTCACTTCTGTGAGAAGTGTGAGTCTCCCAACTGTGAGAGAGAGAACTCTTCCTGCATATTCCTGTGCTGAATGTGGACAGGTACCTAGAATTAGCCAGGTCAAGGGCTTGACAATAGGAAGTGGCCAATCTGAATAGTGGCAAGGTGAGGAAAGCAGTGTATGGAAGAGGAGGGGCAAGAGACATTCCTGAAGAGATAGGAAGGAGGAGAGCAGGAAAACCAATATTGTAGGGAAGCAGCAATTTCCTCTGCCAGTCAAGGTCTTTCAACTGCACTAAGAATTAAATTGACAAGAGATAGATTAACAGGAAAAAAATCTGAAGTTTTATTATATGTGTACAGAGGCCAAGTAATGAAATTGAGACCTCAGTAAATAACTAAGGCAGGTAGTTTTTATACTTTTAAACAAAGAGACAATATATTTGTGAGGAGTTAACAGGACAAAGAAAACTTTGGGAGCTTCAATTTGGAAGGAATTTGAAACAGAACTTGGGCTGGGGAGGTTAATTAGTGAAATGTAACAAGGGTTGTTTATACAGACTTCTCAGCTCAAATTCCCACCTCTAGTGATAAGGATGTCTCTTTACCCTCTGGTACAGGGAGGGTATCTTTCACATGGGAAGATTGATTCATTATTTCCTGGAAGCAAGGGGCGGTGGTGGTGATGTCAGCGTGTTCTTTTGCATTGGCTGTTCTCAAGTAAATTTTACTTAAAATCATCAATGTGCCAAAGTGGTGCATTTTGGAGCGGCCTGCCCTTGGCCACTACAATAAGAAGGAGTTCAAAACATGCCATCCCAACATATACCACTGTGGAATACTGATTATTTTGAGCTTAAGGTGCTTAAGAAACAGAAGATACAACAAGAATTCTCTGAATTACCCCTTCCTACCTAAAAAGTAGCTATATAATTTCCCTTGAGAAAAGTGCCCTTTCTGTTCCAGAAAGGGAAGAACATTCTCATTCCCAGAGACTGGGAATCCATGCTGAAATGGATCTGTACAAACTTACTAAAAAAACCCTTATATTCTGCCACTTCCTGTATCCCTTCCCCAGATAGCTTTTAGTCACATCACCACATTTCCTGCCCCCAGCCCAAACCCTTTGTCTTCCCATTCCTTTTCTTTCTCTTTTCTTTTCTCTTTTCTTTCTTTTCTTCTTTCCTTTTCTTTTCTTTATTTCTTCTTTGTTATTTTATTATTTTTAAATTTACATCAAAGTTAGCATAGAGTGCAACAACGATTTCAGGGGTAGATTCCTTAATGCTCCAACCAGCTTGTGGTTTAATTGATTTGTTCTACTGTTTTTTTGGTTTTGCTAACATTAATTTCTGCTCTAATCTTTATTATTTCCTGTCTTCTGCTGGTGTTGGGTTTTATTTGCTGTTCTTTTTCCAGCTCTTTAAGTTGTAAGGTTAGGTTGTGTATCTGAGACCTTTCTTCCTTCTTTTTTTTTTTTTTTAATTTTTTTTTAACGTTTTTTATTTTTGAGACAGAGAGAGACAAAGCATGAACGGGGGAGGGTCAGAGAGAGGGAGACACAGAATCTGAAACAGGCTCCAGGCTCTGAGCTGTCAGCACAGAGCCTGACGCGAGGCTCGAACTCACGGACCGCGAGATCATGACCTGAGCCGAAGTCGGCCGCCCAACCGACTGAGCCACCCAGGCACCCCTTTTCTTCCTTCTTTAGGAAGGACTGGATTGCTATATACTTTCCTCTTATGACTGCTTTGTTGCATCCCAGAGGTTTTGGGTTGTGGTGTTATCATTTTCATCGGCTTCCATGTACTTTTTAACTTCCTCTTTAACTTCTTGGTTGACCCATTCATTCTTTAATAGGATGTTCTTAAGTCTCCAAGTATTTGTTACCTTTCCAAATGTTTTCTTGTGTTTGATTTTGAGTTTCATAGCGTTGTGGTCTGAAAATATGCATGGTATGATCTTGATCTTTTTGTACTTGTTGAGGGCTGATTTGTGTCTAGTATGTGGTCTATTTTGGAGAATGTTCCATGTGCACTGGAGAAGAATGTATATTCCACTGCTTTAGGATGAGATGTTCTGAATATATCTGTATATATATATATAAAGCCATTGTTTCCTTGTCGATTTTCTGTTTAGATGATCTGTCCATTGTTGTAAGTGGGGTGTTGAAGTCCTCTACTATTATGGTGTTATTATCAATGAGTTTCCTTATATTTGTGATTAATTGATTTATATATTTGGGTGCTCTCACATTTGGTATATAAATGTTTACAATTGTTACGTCTTCTTGGTGGATAAACCCCTTAATTATAATATAATGCCTCTCTTCATCTCTTGTTACAATCTTTATTTTAAAGTCTAGATTGTCTGATATAAGTATGGCTACTCTGGCTTTCTTTTGTTGACCATTAGCATGATAGATGGTTCTACATCCCCTTACTTTCAACCTGAAGGTGTCTTTAGGTCTAAAGTGGGTCTCTTGTAAACAGCATATAGATGGATCTTGTTTTCTTATCCATTTTGTTACCCTATGTCTTTTGATTGGAGCATTGAGTCCATTGAGGTTTAGAGTGAGTACTGAAAGATATGAGTTTATTGCCATTATGATGCTTGTAGAGTTGGAGTTTCTGGTGGTGTTCTCTGGTACTTTCTAGTCTTTGTTGCTTTTGGTATGTATGTATGTATGTATGTATGTATTTTTTTCATCTTTTCTCCCCTCAGAAAGTCCCCATTAAAATTTCTTGCAGGGCTGGTTTAGTGGTCACAAACTCCATTAATTTTTGTTTGTCTGGGAAACGTTTTATCTCTCCTTCTATTTTGAATGACAGCCTTGCTGGATACAGAATTCTTGGCTGCATATGTTTCTGATTCAGCACGTTGAATATATCCTGCCACTCCTTTCTGGCTTGCCAAGTTTCTGTGGAAACTTCTGCTGCAAACCTCATCTGTCTTCCCTTGTAGCTTAAGGACTTTTTTTCCCTTGCTGCTTTCATGATTCTTTCCTTACCTGAGTATTTTGTGAATTTGACTATGATATGCCTTGTCGATGGTCAGGTTTTGTTGCATCTAATAGGAGTCTTCTGTGCTTCCTGGATTTTGATGTATGTGTCTTTACCCAGGTTAGGAAAGTTTTCCACTATGATTTGCTCACATAACCCTTCTACCCCTTTTTCTCTCTCTTCATCTTCTGGGACCCCTCTGATTCTGATGATCCTTTTTAATGAGTCACTGATTTCTCTAAATCTTCTTTTTTTTAATGTTTATTTAATTTTGAGAGAGAGAGAGAGAGAGAGAGAGAGCGAGAGCAGGCGCCAGGGTGGGGCAGAGAGAGAGGGAGACACAGAATCTGAAGAAAGCTCCAGGCTCTGAGTTGTCAGCATATAGTCCACCACAGGCTTGAACCCATGAACTGTGAGATCATAACCTGAGCTGAAGTCGGATGCCTAACCAACTGAGTCACCCAGGTGCTCCAATTTCTCTAATTCTTAAATCATGCTCTTTTGCCGTATTCTCCCCCCTTTTTTTTTGCTTCATTATTCTCCATAAGTTTGTCCTCTCTATCGCAGATTTGCTGTTCTGTCTCACCCATCCTTGCCACTGAGGCATCCATTGGAGACTGCAGCTCAGTTATAGCATTTTTTATTTAATGCTGACTAGCTTTTATTTCTTTTATCTCTGCAGAAAGGATTCCAATCTATTTTCAACCCCAGCTAGTATTCTTATTAGTGTAATTCTAAATTCTGGTTCAGACATCTTGCTTGTGTCTGTGTTAGGTCCCTGGCTGTCGTTTCTTACTGCTCTTTCTTTTGGGGTGAGTTCCTTCATTTCATCATTTTGAAGAAAGAAAAGGAATAATAAGGTAAAAACTTTTTAAATTATAAAATTAAAAACAACACAAAAAATCAAATAAATGATGCTAGATCCTAGGTGTGTTTTGATCTGGTTGTTGAAAGGATCTTCACAGATTAGAGAAAAAAGGGAAAAGAAAATTAAAAAAAAGAAAAAAAAGGAAAACATTTGAAAATTTGAACAAATGAATACAATGAAATAGAATAAAATGAAATGATGGAAGTAAAATAGAATTTGAAAAATGTACAAAAAATTAAAAAATATAGTAGAAAAAAATTAAAGAAAAATATTTTTAATAAAAATTGAAAATAAAAATAAATTTTTTCTCTTTCTGTATTCAAGAAAAAGAAAAGAAACAAAAAAGAAACAATAATTGAATAGGTGGACAAGCCAGTAGACTGAAATATGACTGAAATTACATCCTTTCCCCTAGAAGTGAAACTATGAAGCACTTTATAATCTGTAAACTAAGCAGGTGGAGAGACTTGTGGTGTTCCTGAAAAGTGATATTGGCCCAGTTGGGAGGGGCTTAGTTTAATGGCTCTGTTCTCCACTAGATGGCTCTACTTGGCTTACTGGGGTGAATTATTATGGTGCTTGTAGGTGTATATGCACATGCGTGGGAGGAGTGAAAATGGCATCACCTAGCTACTCAGTCTCTAGTGTTGGAACTCTGTGCTCTCCCTGACCAGCAATCGTGCACCAGTCCTCTGTCTCTGGCCTCCATCCACTTCTCACTTTTACACTGTCTGTGACCAAGCCATCAGGTTGCCAGGGGGCACCTCCCTCCTGAGTTTTATCTCAGATGCGGCTGTGTTTCCCGACCCCTCACTTCTGAGGGACTGCGGCTTGGGCCCACTCAGATCCCCTGGGGGAGGGTCTCACCAAGCAATGGCTTGGTCACCCAGCTGCACCCAGGAATGTTTGGGGGACCATGCTGCTGCTGATGCCCAGAGACTGCGACTGGGTGCCAGCCCGCCCCAGAAAAAGTTCACGAGATTGTGTAGCAGCAGTGTTTCAGGGATTATGGTAAATCACAACACACATCTGGCACCAGGCTTCCCCCTTAATGTCCTTGTTCCAGCACCAGCAAATGTAGTTGTTTTCTGGGGTCTGCTGGGACCTTGGTGGCCTCACAGCCTCTACCAAATGTCCTCCAGCAGGGGAACCTCCTCTCCCCATGTTGCCTGTACACCTCGCAGGTCTCACTCTCTGCTCCTGAGGATTCGCCTTTCCCACCAGAGCACCACCAGGCATCGAGCTGCGGCATTTCAGACTCTGTGCTCCCCCTGTTTATATAGAGTCTTAATGGAATTTAAACACTCTCCTTTCTCCTTTCTCCCTTTATTCTTCAGTCCCTACAGCTGTTTCCACTTTTTCACTTTCTCTCCAGCTGCTTTGGGGGGTGGTGGGTGCTTTTCCCATACTCCCCCCACCCCCCATCTCTTTCCTCTCTCTACATACAAAAGTGGCTCTCTGCCCTCCGCAGCTTCTCTCTCCCCCAGTTCACCTGTCAGTGCTGCGTACCTGCTGAATTCTGTGGTTCAGGTTGTGCAGATTGTTGCGTTAATCCTCCCATCAGTTTTCTAGGTGTGCAGGATGGTTTAGTGTTGATCTGGGTGTATTTCATGGATGTGAGACACAAAAAAACCTTCCATACTGTTCCACCATCTTGCCCCTCCTCCTCAAGTTATATTTTTTGATTGATAATGGGATTAATGCTTACTACTTCCGATTATAATGGAAATAGGGATATTTCACATAACAATGCTAACATTGAATTTCTTGAAAATAATACGTGTATACATGTAATCTTGGTTGGAGGAGCAGCTGGTGTGGGCATGACTGAGGAACCATCAGGACCTGACCCATGTACATTCTGCTATGGTCCCTTGGGTATCAGCTTCCTCTGCAGTCTTTAGGCAAATGCATAAATCTCTGATGCCTGATGCCTGTTTCTCAGCCTTTACTTGATTCATCCCATTCTAGCTCGTGAGGACTCCCTTTGAAGCAGGTGAAACTTTAATTGCTATGAAATGAAATTTCAGGAAGAAGACCAGGAATTGTGGGGTTATGGGGCATAAGGCTGATGGTTGAAAGTATTAGGACTTTTGTGGGGAGTCAGGTGTGTTGAACAGGGACAGCAGCAGGGGCTGAAGCTCATTCTGTCCCCTCTGATTGCAAGAGCGTTCTGATCATCAGACTGCCTACCTCAAGGACAGTGGCCTGTAGTCAGTGTTTCTGAGGTCTGAGAATTGTCTGTTAAAGATATATATATATATATATATATATATATATATATATATATATATAATATTTCTTATTATATATATGCAATATATAATATGCATATAGGGATATCATCTTCATAGTTTGAAGCTGATGACACAGGAATATTTTCACCTAAGAAATTGTCAGGCACTGTAAAACTGGGGCTTCTAAAAAAAAATTTAAGGAGCTGTTTTACGAGCACACCCCTAGACTGGAGGTAAAAGTATGGACTGTTCCAGTAGAATGGAAAGGGCTGTCTAGGAGGGGAGAGGGGGGAGACTTTGGGCTTGCACCCACACTTTGGCTCTCAGTGTGCTTGGAGCCTCAAGTCCCTCCAGAGAGGATTCCACACTAGCAGCAGACCTTGATTACTGTGAACATTTTAGGCATCAGAAGAGCCTCATTCATGGCTCCTATCATCACCCTTTATACTTTCCATCCAGTATTTATCATTACAGAGTAATCACACGGTGCCTCAGTGTTCTGGATTATGGGAGCATACATATCTTAAACAGACCTCAGAAAGTTTACAGTCAATTGGGAAACACTGACAATAGGCCAATATCTCTGAGGTAGGTGCTCTGATGATTAGACTTCTTGTGAAATCAAAGGAGGGGAAAGAATGAGTTGTGGCAAGAGACATCATGTGAGCACACTCCTGATGTAGGGGACAGACAGTGAGAGGGCCCTGGGTTGGTGCCATGGCTCCACAGCACAAATCAGGGATAGAGGCAACTTGTCCAGGGGATTGAAGATGCCTGGATCAAAGTTGCAGAAGCCTTCATGAGGCACTTGAGAAGGTTGTGGTGTTTTTTTTTCCAGTTTATTTATTTTGGGGTGGAGGGGCAGAGAGAGAAAGAGAGAGAGTGAGAGAGAGAGAGAGAGAGAGAGAGAGAGAGAGAGAGAATCCCAAGCAGACTCTGCACTGTTAGTGTGGAGTCTGATGTGGGACTTGAACTCAATGATCATGACCTGAGCTGAAGTCAACTAAGAGACCATGCTTAACCAACTGAGCCACCCAGGTGTCCTGTCACTCGAGAAGGTTTTTAAGGTGGCCATGAGTTACATAAGGAGCCATTCCAGTTCATGCAAGTTCACCCAGAGACCAGCCCCCAACTGGCAAGCTCCGTAGCCTATATTCTTTTCTACTCCAAAGAACCCTTCTGTGTGCTGCTGCCAAGATATCCAGAGTCCATCAACCTGTGTAAGCTGGTCCTCTTCTTCTCTTTCTAGTTACTTGAGCTTAGTTTCTTTCCCTTCATCACTTTTCCCTGCTATTCCTTTGCCAGTATAGTGGCACACACATTTGTCCATCACCCCCAGTGGCATTTTCATAGCAATTTCGATTTCTATCTACTTCTCCAGTAGGATGGCTTTCCCCCCATCCCTATTTATTCTTATAGTTGTGTGGCCACAGACTGACCTAGTGGTAGCTGCTGTCCACCCACGCACAACTTCACAAGCCTCTTGGGGGCTCTGTTCATGTGATTTTATTTTCAGGACAGTGTTAGCCATTTCTCAGGGGCAATATAGCAATGAAAATAGGACTGGATTTTCCTGGTCTGGAAATTAATTTTTAAAAAATGTTTATTTATTTTTGAGAGAGAGAGAGAGAGAGAAAGAGAGAGAGAGCAAGCGAGCATGAGTAGGGAAGGGGAAGAGAGAGAGGGAGACACAGAATCTGAAGTAGGCTCTGGGCTCTGAGATGTCAGCATGGAACCCGATGTAGGGTTTGAACTCGTGAACCACAAGATCATGACCTGAGCCAAAGTTAGTCGCTCAACCAACTGAGCCACCCAGGCACCCCCTCGATGTTAAATTTATAGGTGAGGAGAACAAACCTGGAAGCGAGGCTATTATTTGCATGTGCACTTACTACGTGCAAGGCACTGAGCAGACATGGAGTGAATACAATGATGAAGACAATAACTTCTTTTTCTGTCTTCTCTACCAGTCCTCACAGTCCTGCTTTGCCTCGATCCATGTTAGCACCTGGTTCTTTCTTCTGTAGGACACTGGACAACAAAGCCATCTCTCAGCTTCTCACACTTCTCCTGGCTTGGATTCAGGACACAGTGTTCTGTGTCTTCACCAAAAATTTACCCCTTTTCTTTTTAGAGACATTAGCAATGAAGCAATAGCAAAAGCGGGTGGAGTTTCAATGATAAGTAATTATGAAGACTTTGTAGTATTATTCCTGGTCTTGACCCTGTGGTGAAGGGGGTAGGATATGGCTGCCTGTTGGGGGGCTGTCTTTGTTCCACTGCGCTCACCCCTTGAACCTGCCCCAGGTCGGGAGGGCATCTCACTTCCAGTTGTTTAGAAAGGTCTCTTTTTCTTAACCCATTTCAAAGATGAGGAAATTACGTCCAGGAAATTTTGAAAAGTTTCCAGCTCTGTGCTTTGAGTTGTAATGATATTTTTGAGGCTGAAATTTCTGTTCTAAGAAGTGGATTGTGGGAGATGCAGGAGAGAAGCATCAAAGGAAAAGACTTCAAAAGGGAAGGGCTGGAGAAGGTGCAAAACCTTAGGACATGTTTACACAGCTGCGGCTCAGAAAGCCTAGAGCCATTAACATTGTCCAAGGCCGGATCCTCCTTTACACCTGACCCTTCCTAGTGTTATAAAAACCAATTAACTCGAAATTCAACCTTGAAAAGCTAAACCATTAGATTGATTAACACACTTGCTTAGCTGACTTTATGCACGTAGTCTTTAGCAATTATCCTAATAAAAAGAACCTTCATTCTGGAGTCGGGGCCTCATTCCGACTCTAGTACAAGGACCTTCAGTTAACTGCAGTTTGTTTGCAGACTCATCTTTTGCGACTCTGGCCGTAGTCCCTGCAACAGTGGATGGTGACAGTCCTTACTAGCCTGTGTTGGCAGAAGAAATGAATGGTGTGTAGTAAGTAACATTTTCATATCACTGCCGAAAAATGTGAAGCTACTTTAAGATGATACTTTCTTGATCTTACTTCACTGCAATAGTAATTCATCAATACATGAATTTCTCTCACTAGGGCAAACTTCATCAAATTCCAGTCTTTGCTCTCTTTTTCCATCACTTCTCTCTTCCACATAATTGTTAGATAAATATATCCAAAATGCTTTCCAATTTCAAAACTGTTCATGGCTGATCTTTTTTCCTAACTGATGAAGTTCATCCCCTTTACTTTCAGAGTCAGTCTACTTTTGTTGCCATCTTTTTTTCTAACTGCTCCAAATTTGCCGCATCACAGCCTCACAGAGCTGAAAGCTGCTTTAAACATATTTTGCATTTGTGGGCCAAGCATTTCTTCTTGAATTCCCAGATGACTTTCCCCCATTCATTACTTGATACTTCCTCAACCTGATGGCATCCTACTTTATTTTCAAGGCTAAGTTCAGATATGAAGTCATTCTTAAAACCATTACAAATATAAACAATGAGAATTACTTCCATTGTGTTTCCATACTAAAATTTACTTGTAAAACTAATATGTCAACTTAATAATTTTAATTAATGTAAATGTCTCTTATGAGCTTAGGACCTTATTTAGAAAACAAACCATCTTTTTTAAAATTTATTTTTTATTTTTAAAAAGTTTTTATTTAAATTCCAGTTAACATACGGTGTTATATTAGTTTCAGGTGTACAATACAGTGATTTAACACTTCCTTTAAAAAAAAATTTTTTTTAATGTTTATTTATTTTTGGGAGAGACACAAAGCGCGAGCAGAGGAGGGTCAGAGAAAGAGAATCTGAAGTAGACTCCAGGCTCTGAGATGTCAGCACAGAGCCTGACGAAGGGCTCAAACTCAAGAACCATGAGATCATGACCTGAGCCGAAGTCGGATGCTTAACCGACTGAGCCACTTAGGTGCTCCATGATTTAACACTTCCATACACACCAGGTGCTCATCTCAGCAAGTGCTCTCCTTAATCCCCATCACCTATTTCACCTATTCCCCACCCACCTCCTCCCCACCTCCCCTCTGTCAACATTCAGTTTGTTTTCTGTAGTTAAGTGTCTCTTTCCTGGTTTGTTTCTCTCTGTTTTTTTTCCCCTTTGCTTGAACAAATCATCTTATTTACCTTTAGTATCATAGTTCCTGGCATCTTCAGAATGGAATAGAATTAGATAAATGTGAAAAGCTGCTGGTAACAGCAAAAACAATCTTGGTGTATGAACTGAATTTTCCTCTCTGTTAATAGGAAACTTGTCTGATCCAGGCATGACTACCTTAAACCACACTGCTGTTAGTCACATGGTCTTCTGTTTGCTGGCCATTCCTGGCCTTGAGGACCAGCATGTGTGGGTTTCCATCCCCTTCTTCGTTTCCTATGTCATCGCCCTGCTTGGGAACAGCCTGCTCATCTGCATTATCCTCACAAAGTGCAGCCTCCACGAACCCATGTACCTCTTCCTCTGCATGCTGGCCGGAGCAGACGTTGTTCTCTTCACGTGCACAGTAACTCAGGCCTTGGGCGTCTTCTGGTTCCGTGCTGGGGAAATCTCTCTGGATCGCTGCATCACTTAGCTCTTCTTCATACATACCACCTTCATCTCTGAGTCAGGGATCTTGCTGGTGATGGAGTTTGACTGCTACATTGCCGTATGCTACCTACAGAGATACACCACTATTCTTACATGTGCACTGATTGGGAAAGTTGGATTGACTATCTTTCTGAGAAGTTATGGTACAATTTTCCCTATAACGTTTCTTCTGAAAAGATTGGCTTTTTGCAAAAGTGCATCCTCCCAAACACAGCCTGTAAGCATACTGTCTTGGCCCGTGCTTCCTGTAATGACATATGACTAAACATCTGGTATGCGGTTTTGTCCTAATGTCAACAGTGGTCTTAGGTATCGTGCTAATTTTTATTTCATATGTGCTGATTCTCCACGCTGTCGTCTGCATCCCTTCTGGAGATGCTTGTCACAAAGCTCTCAATACTTGCGGCTCCCATGTCCGTGTCATTGTCCTCTTTTATGGACCTGGGATCTTTACAACACTTACTCAGCAGTTTGGATGCCACATCACACCCCATATTCATGTTCTGCTGGCCAGTGTCTGCATTATGGCTCCTCCTATGCTAAATCCCATCATGTATGGGATAAAGACCAAACAGATCCAGGACCAGGTGGTTTATGCATTGTTTACAAAGCAGAAATAATTTTTTTTTTTATAATCTCCAGAAGATATTTATTTTGCGTAACTGAAACTTTGTACCTTTTTTTATTTATTTTTTATTTTTTATTTTTTAATATATGAAATTTACTGTCAAATTGGTTTCCATACAACACCCAGTGCTCATCCCAAAAGGTGCCCTCCTCAATACCCATCACCCACCCTGCCCTCCCTCCCACCCCCCATCAACCCTCAATTTGTTCTCAGTTTTTAACAGTCTCTTATGCTTTGGCTCTCTCCCACTCTAACCTCTTTTTTTTTTTTTTTTCCTTCCCCTCCCCCATGGGTTTCTGTTATGTTTCTCAGGATCCACATAAGAGTGAAACCATATGGTATCTGTCTTTCTCTGTATGGCTTATTTCACTTAGCATCACACTCTCCAGTTCCATCCATGTTGCTACAAAAGGCCATATTTCATTTTTTCTCATTGCCACGTAGTATTCCATTGTGTATATAAACCACAATTTCTTTATCCATTCATCAGTTGATGGACATTTAGGCTCTTTCCATAATTTGGCTATTGTTGAGAGTGCCGCTATAAACATTGGGGTACAGGTGCCCCTATGCATCAGTACTCCTGTATCCCTTGGATAAATTCCTAGCAGTGCTATTGCTGGGTCATAGGGTAGGTCTATTTTTAATTTTCTGAGGAACCTCCACACTGCTTTCCAGAGCGGCTGCACCAATTTGCATTCCCACCAACAGTGCAAGAGGGTTCCTGTTTCTCCACATCCTCTCCAGCATCTATAGTCTCCTGATTTCTTCATTTTGGCCACTCTGACTGGCGTGAGGTGATATCTGAGTGTGGTTTTGATTTGTATTTCCCTGATAAGGAGCGACGTTGAACATCTTTTCATGTGCCTGTTGGCCATCCGGATGTCTTCTTTAGAGAAGTGTCTATTCATGTTTTCTGCCCATTTCTTCACTGGGTTATTTGTTTTTCGGGTGTGGAGTTTGATGAGCTCTTTATAGATTTTGGATACTAGCCCTTTGTCCGATGTGTCATTTGCAAATATCTTTTCCCATTCCGTGGGTTGCCTTTTAGTTTTGTTGGTTGTTTCCTTTGCTGTGCAGAAGCTTTTTATCTTCATAAGGTCCCAGTAATTCACTTTTGCTTTTAATTCCCTTGCCTTTGGGGATGTGCCGAGTAAGAGATTGCTACGGCTGAGGTCAGAGAGGTCTTTTCCTGCTTTCTCCTCTAAGGTTTTGATGGTTTCCTGTCTCACATTCAGGTCCTTTATCCATTTTGAGTTTATTTTTGTGAATGGTGTGAGAAAGTGGTCTAGTTTCAACCTTCTGCATGTTGCTGTCCAGTTCTCCCAGCACCATTTGTTAAAGAGACTGTCTTTTTTCCATTGGATGTTCTTTCCTGCTTTGTCAAAGATGAGTTGGCCATACGTTTGTGGGTCTAGTTCTGGGGTTTCTATTCTATTCCATTGGTCTATGTGTCTGTTTTTATGCCAATACCATGCTGTCTTGATGATGACAGCTTTGTAGTAGAGGCTAAAGTCTGGGATTGTGATGCCTCCTGCTTTGGTCTTCTTCTTCAAAATTACTTTGGCTATTCGGGGCCTTTTGTGGTTCCATATGAATTTTAGGATTGCTTGTTCTAGTTTCGAGAAGAATGCTGGTGCAATTTTGATTGGGATTGCATTGAATGTGTAGATAGCTTTGGGTAGTATTGACATTTTGACAATATTTATTCTTCCAATCCATGAGCAGGGAATGTCTTTCCATTTCTTTATATCTTCTTCAATTTCCTTCATAAGCTTTCTATAGTTTTCAGCATACAGATCTTTTACATCTTTGGTTAGATTTATTCCTAGGTATTTTATGCTTCTTGGTGCAATTGTGAATGGGATCAGTTTCTTCATTTGTCTTTCTGTTGCTTCATTGTTAGTGTATAAGAATGCAACTGATTTCTGCACATTGATTTTGTATCCTGCAACTTTGCTGAATTCATGTATCAGTTCTAGCAGACTTTTGGTGGAGTCTATCGGATTTTCCATGTATAATATCATGTCATCTGCAAAAAGCGAAAGCTTGACTTCGTCTTTGCCAATTTTGATGCCTTTGATTTCCTTTTGTTGTCTGATTGCTGATGCTAGAACTTCCAGCACTATATTAAACAACAGCGGTGACAGTGGGCATCCCTGTCGTGTTCCTGATCTCAGGGAAAAAGCTCTCAGTTTTTCCCCGTTGAGGATGATGTTAGCTGTGGGCTTTTCATAAATGGCCTTTATGATCTTTAAGTATGTTCCTTCTATCCCGACTTTCTCAAGGGTTTTTATTAAGAAAGGGTGCTGGATTTTGTCAAAGGCCTTTTCTGCATCGATTGACAGGATCATATGGTTCTTCTCTTTTTTTTTGTTAATGTGATGTATCACGTTGATGGATTTGCGAATGTTGAACCAGCCCTGCATCCCAGGAATGAATCCCACTTGATCATGGTGAATAATTCTTTTTATATGCTGTTGAATTCGATGTGCTAGTATCTTATTAAGAATTTTTGCATCCATATTCATCAGGGATATTGGCCTGTAGTTCTCTTTTTTTACTGGGTCTCTGTCTGGTTTAGGAATCAAAGTAATACTGGCTTCATAGAATGAGTCTGGAAGTTTTCCTTCCCTTTCTATTTCTTGGAATAGCTTGAGAAGGATAGGTATTATCTCTGCTTTAAATGTCTGGTAGAACTCCCCTGGGAAGCCATCTGGTCCTGGACTCTTATTTGTTGGGAGATTTTTGATAACCGATTCAATTTCTTCGCTGGTTATGGGTCTGTTCAAGCTTTCTATTTCCTTCTGATTGAGTTTTGGAAGAGTGTGGGTGTTTAGAAATTTGTCCATTTCTTCCAGGTTGTCCAATTTGCTGGCATATAATTTTTCATAGTATTCCCTGATAATTGTTTGTATCTCTGAGGGATTGGTTGTAATCATTCCATTTTCATTCATGATTTTATCTATTTGGGTCATCTCCCTTTTCTTTTTGAGAAGCCTGGCTAGAGGTTTGTCAATTTTGTTTATTTTTTCAAAAAACCAACTCTTGGTTTCGTTGATCTGCTCTACAGTTTTTTTAGATTCTATATTGTTTATTTCTGCTCTGATCTTTATTATTTCTCTTCTTCTGCTGGGTTTAGGCTGCCTTTGCTGTTCAAGCAGAAATAATTTTGATGTGGAAGCTGGCATTCTTTTTTTGTTAGCAATCCTCTCCATGGATGGAGTAAGCTTTAGCACCAGTTTATGGAAGCAGGTAAGATACTAGTCAAATGACTCCAGGTGTTGCTGTTTCTAGTGAAATTGCATGAATGTGATTTTTGTACATGTTTCTTCCAAAGTCTCTAATATGTCATTGAATATCAGCGTCTTTGGGGCCTTGGTTAACTTTCTCCCCACAGAATTGAGAACTAGATCAGGGTACCTCTCTGTGTCTTCTTCTCTTCCCTCTCTAACCCTAGACTGGAGAATTACATAAGATGAATCTTGGGCAGTGATTTTCTTCTGACAGTTGCCAAACTCTTCTTTTCATCCTTGTGACTTACTTATTTTATAACTGGCAATTTGTACATCTTAATCCCCTTCACCTAATTTCTCCCATCCCCAGACCCCTCTTCTCTCTGGCAACACCAGTTTGTTTTCTGCATCAATGAATCTGTTGCTGTTTGCTGTTTGTGTGTTTAGTCCCTCAGAAGTTTGTTTTGAGAAGCTACTATAAGTGGTATTTAAAAAAATTTTCTTTTCCAAATGTGCATTGTTTTCCAAAGTTGCCAAACAATATTGAATTCTACATCTGTAGAAACACAATTGATTTATATGTTGACCTTCATCCTGCAGCTTTACCTTATTCCACTTACTAGTTCTTGTAGCTTTGTTGTTGTTGTAGATTCTATCTGTAGTTTTTCCTGCATATGTACAGCCATGTTGTTTTCAGAAAAATAAAGTTTTATTTCTTCCTTTTCATGAAAAAAAGAGCTGATGTTATGGTTTTGGTTTAGAAGGCTGGCAACTCACGCAGAAATACCATGTTGCAATCTGAAGGCAGAATTCCATTCTCCTGTGTCTTTGCTCTTAAGGCCCTTAACTTATTGAATGAAGCCTATACACCTTATGGAGGGTTATCTGCTTTACTCAAACTTTAATGATTTAAATATTAATCACATTAAAAAAATATCGTCACAGCAACATCTAGACTGGTGCTTGACCAAATAATTGGGCACCAAAGTCTAGCCAGGTTGACACGTAAAATTAACCATCATAACATCCCATGTAAAATTGTAATCCCTGTGACATCTCACCACTCTGTGGCTCTGAGCCCTTTTCTTTTTTTTTCTTACTTGGTGATGTTTTATTTCAGCCATTAGAAAACAAAAAATCTATGAAAAAATCAAAGTCTGATGATACTTTTAAGAGTTCAATTCTCTGAAAATGTAAATTTTATTTTTTTTGTTTTATGCAGTGACTGAATACACAGAGGGACAATGACCAGACCATATATAAATATAGAACACTGACCCACAACCTGAAGCAACTTGCCCAGGAAACCAATTTGTTATCTACAATAGCCAGCCTCCTACAAGTCAAGACTTGTAGTCAGACTGCTGTCTCTAATATCAATCTAGGAAGCCAAACAATGAACCCTGTAACAGTCAGCCCCAAACATCCAGGTCTTGAAGAATAACTGACAGCTTCTCTAATTTTTGTTCCTGCTACCAACTTAGGCCAACCAGGAAAAGACAAATATGTGCCCCTAACCAATAACATGGGATGCCCCACTTCTAGTTAGCTCACCTACAGCTTCTCCACTTTAACAGCCTTCAATTAGAGCACATTTGAAGTCTTCCCTTTTTCCACTCTAAAACTTTCCCATTCCCCTGCCTACCTTTAAGTCTCTGCCAAAATCCAAATGACGTAAGTGGCTGATTTCCCTACTAGTACTCTCTGAATAAATGGACTTTGCTAGTTCTCATTTGGTTGGTCTTCATTTATATAAAAGTAACACAGATGATGTTTTAAAGACAAAAACAAATGTTGAAATACATTTCATCTAGATTATAGAAAGGACTGTTAGGGTTTGTATCCTGGTAGAGATTATCCTTTGAAGCATTAAAGGGTCTTTGTCATTCTGGAAGAACCCATTCCCCAGATGTTACTTGTTATATATATAGACTTCCCAGGAAAGAAAAGCATGAGCAAAGCTAGTATACACATCATGAAACTTATTTCTTAGTAGCTATATTTCTTCAGTCAATACTCAGCCCAACTTGATTATTAATCTTGCTACCAAGTATTAGATTCTGCTCTTTTAGAGCTCATCTTGCACATTATTTCTCAGTCCTCCTTCAAAGTAAATTCAAACCCTCACTCCTCCACCTCCACTCCCTGCTCAAAAGTCACCAGGCAACCAGAGAAAAGAAAAGCAGTGCCTGACCTTTCCTTTTTTTAGTATGATTTGCTGTTTTATCTTTATCTCATTTTCCTTCTTTGTTAACTTGGATGGAACTTGGAGGCTAAACAGAGACTAGAAAACAACTATAATAACTTATCTTTGGTGGCCAATGGTGGAATGTGCTGAGTAAATAAATATTATGGTTAATAAATTAGTAGACCAAAAATAAATGCCCAAGCTTTAGGAAAATAGGTCAAATTTTATTTATTCAGC
>NC_064808.1:52506186-52569018 GCF_023721935.1 Panthera uncia | reverse complement strand
CGATTCAAGTTACGTCTGAAGGGAGTTCTCTGTGCCTCTTGGATTTCAATGCCTGTTTTCTTCCCCAGATCGGGGAAGTTCTCAGCTATGATTTGTTCAAGTACACCTCCAGCCCTTTTCTCTCTCTCTTCTTCTGGAATTCCTATGATACAGATATTATTCCATTTGATTGTATCATGTAGTTCTCTAATTCTCCCCTTGTGATCCTGGATTCTTTTCTCTCTCTTTTTCTCAGTTCCTCCTTTTCCATAATTTTATCTTCTAATTCACCTATTCTCCCCTCTGCCTTTTCAGTCCATGCTATGGCCACCTTATTTTATTTTGCACCTCATTTATACCATTTTTTAATTCATCATGACTATTTTTTAGTTGCTTGATCTCTATAGCAATAGATTCTCTGCTATCTTCTATGCTTTTTTTCAAGCCCAGTGATTAATTTTATGACTATTATTCTAAATTATTTTTCAGTTTTATTGCTTAGATCTGTTTTGATCAATTCTTTATCTGTCACTTCTTCCTGGAATTTCTTTGAGGAGAATTCTTCCATTTCATCATTTTGGCAAGTTTTTTGTCCCTTATGAGTTTTAAAAGCTTGTTATGTCCTCCGTACCTGCAAGCACTGCTATATTAACGGGAGGTCATACACTGTCCAGTGTTCTTTGGAGAGGGGTACTTGCTTTCTGTTGTTGTGACTTTGGTTACTTTATCTCCCTACTTATAGTGATGTTTTGGGCCTTCCACCAGGTCTACTTTTATTTGTTCCTTACGTAGCCCTGGAAAGGAAAACAAACATACAAAAAAACAGAAAACAAAAACATGCAAACACAGAAACAAAGAAACAAAGAAAAATCCAAAAACAAAAAACCAGAAATACCAGCTACAACTAAAGAACAGGATGGAGGCAGTGCTGATGGAAGAGCACATACAAAGAGAGAAATGACAGGGTCGGGGAAAAAGAATAAATAAACACTGACCAGGCAGAGCCACTAAATGGCTTAATCCAGAGAGAGAGAAAGGAAAATAAAGAAGGAGGTGGGGGAGAAAAGAAACAAAGATAAAGTTACCCAGGCAGAGAAACTATAAGCTTAATTATTCCAGAGAAAGAGAAAGGAAAGAAGGATGTGTAGAATATGTGTCAAGAGAATGGATTAAATATGTCTGCTTATACAAACCAACAACCAGAGTGACCAGACTAGAGGAGGGAAGAGATAAGGAGAAATGGAAGGAAGAATATATGTAAATAACAAGAATTGTCCTAGAATTAATCCAGGCAATGCAGCAGTGCTGGTCTGGAGGAGGTGGCCATCTGGTTCCACAGCGTCTATCCTGCTCCAGTAGACATGCAGTTACCTGGCTCCAGGGGTGTTTTGGTGTAGGAGGGTCCCACTTCCACTGTGGGCCCTGTGGACCAATCCCTGAGGCCCCTCACCTTGGTGGTGGTGGGGAGAAAAATGGCGGCCCCCCAGTCTCTTCTCCATGGACCAGTGTCCCAAATCACTCGGTTGGAGCTGCCCTCACTGTGCTGTGGGTGCAGATGAGGTGGTCTGTCTCACTCGCCTGACTCTGGTGCCCTGGCACTTGGCTGGGATTCAAACTCCTGCTCCATGCAACCTGTTTTGGGGAAACAACTCTCCATGCTGCCTGATATGTGGTCCTGGCTGGTTTTGTCCTGTACTGCAGCACTCCAGGGAGGGGGTCACTTTCTCCTACCGTGGACTGTGCCACTGACCTAGCCACTGAGCCTGGGGTTGGTTCTCCTCCTCCCCAGGTGCATGAACAGGGCAGCCAGCCCAGTCTGGAGAAAGCCCTGCAGTTAGAGATGGGATCCCTCTCCACCATGGTCCAAGGTTTTTCTCTTGTCCAGATACAGTCCTATGCTTCCCCAGCCTCTCTTTCTCTTCATCTCTCCACAGAAGGGGATCCCTCCCCTCCATGCCTACATGGCCTGTTTTATCTCTCCTCGTTCGCAATCACCCACCTATGGCCCATCAGGTTGTTCCAGTGTCTCCCTGGTAGCAACTCAGTCTCTTTTCCTCCCAGACTCTTGGGGTTCAAGGTCCTTTGGCTTTAACCCTTCTTTGAGAGACACAGAAAGTTCAGATCCCCCCACTTCTCTGCCATGTTGGACCCTCCTCCTAAGATATTGTTTTAAAAAGTTGATTCTTCTGCCTCTATCCTGCAAATAATTTAGCTTGTCTTTATGCATCTCTTTGTTTCTATCTCCAAGTTTCTAATGATCTTTTTAGCTCTATTTAATAAGCTATCTAACCAATCTGCTGAATGTTTTTTTTATTTCAAGGATTGCATTGAAAATTAATAAATATTATTAAAATATTTTTAATGTTTATTTTTGAGAGAGAAAGAGAGAGTGTGGGGGAGGGACAGAGAAAGAGGGAGACACAGGATCCGAAGTAGGCTCTGGCTCTGAGCTGTCAGCACGGAGCCCAGATGCAGGACTTGAACTTACAAATCGCGAGATTATGACTTGAGTGAAACTCAGACACTTAACCAACTGAGCCAGCCAGGTGCCCCAATAGATATTATTTTTTTTTAGACTAGTTTTAGGCTTATAGAAAAATTGAGTGGAGATTACAGTGTTCCCAAATACATCTTTATCCCCCCCCAGTCTTGCTCAGAGAGTTTCTCTTATTTTTAGCATCTTGCATTTGTGTGGTATATTTGTTACAACTACCGAACCAATACTGATACATTATTATTAATAAGAGTCCAAAGTTTACATTATGGCATGCTCTTTGTGTTGTACAATTCTATGGGTTTTGAAAAATGTATACCGACATGTATCCACCCTTATAGTATCATACAGAGTATTTTCAATGCTCACATATCTCCTATTTGTCCTTCTCTTTCTCTCCTTGAACTCCTGGAAAACACTGATGTTTTTTACTGTCTCCATAGTTTTGCCTTTGCCAGAATGACATAAGTTTGGAATTATACAGTGTGTAACCTTTACGTGCTGCCTCTTTCCCTTAGTGTTATGCACTTAAAATTCCTTCATGTCTGGTGAGTGCATGATATCTTGTTTCTTTTTATTGCTGAGTAATACTCCATTGTATGGATATACTAGAGTTTGCTTATCCATTCACCTGTTCAGAGATATTTTGGCTGCTTCCAAGTTTTGACAATTATGAATAAAGCTTCTATAACATCTGTATGCAGGTGTTTGTGTGGACATAAGTTTTCAGCTCCTTTGGGTTAATACTAAGGAGCATGACTGTATAGTAAGTGTATGCTTAGCTTTGTAAGGAACTGCCAAACTGTTTTCCTAAGTGGTTGTACCATTGTGCATTCCCACCAGCACTGAATGAGGGTCTTGTTGATTCACATCCTCGCCAACATTTGGTGTTGTCAGTGTATTGAATTTTAGCCATTCTAATAGGTATATAGTGGTACCTCATTGTTGTTTTTTGATCTGCAATTTTTAAATGAAATATGATGATGTTGATTATCTTCTCATATGCTTTTCTGCCATGTCAATGGATTCTTCACACCAGATTTCTCACATTGTTTTTTCCTAGATAGTACATATACTGCAAATTTTAGCCCTAAATAATACTTTAGAGGTCCATGGTTGTGCCTGTTCGGGCTAGTCTTTCTTAGGTGTCCAGAGAACAAATGGATTATTCCTTGACAGGACAGACAGTTCCTCCTATAAGGAGGAAGCAGGAGTGGGTAGGAGCAGATGCAGATATGTTTTTATATCCAGTGTTTTGAATTTGTGTGAGTTTCCAACTGATTGATTCTGATTTAGTAGACAAGGTTCTCTTCCAAGAGTAAAGAGCTAGGTTCTGGAATCAAGATTGGAGGTTTGAATAGGGTGTACATATGAAGTGTTAATTAGGCAGAGTGGGAGAGTGAGCTAACTTGAGGCAATGTGTAAGCTTGCTGGACCCTGCTAATAGTCTATGTTGGTAATCATTTTAGGGGCACCATTTTGTTTTCCAGGTGACTACCCAATTATGTTCTTGTTTCAGTTTATATTAATGTTGAGATGGACTAGATAGAATGGAGAAAACAATTTTAAGGATTTGAACATACATAAAGCTATCATAAAAAGGGCACAGAATCTAAAAGTTAATTAAGAATGGAAATCATACAGAGTGGGCTGAAGATTTAGAAAGGAACTTGTGGTATTAATAGATTAGCTGTTTTGGTGAGGTTAGGAAGCAGATACAGTCAGCATATGCTTGGGCAAGTAATTGTGTGGCTAGGCAGTGGGATGTTTGAATTAGTATACTTGGAAGTGGAGAAAGGATGTGACTATGGGAGTGCATAACGAAGGCAGAGTGAAGGGAAATTCAACTGAGATCAGAGGAGGAAATGGAATCAATGGGACGAGGTGAAGAAGTTTTCCAGATGGACATGGAAGTCTTTATGATACAAGTGTAAGACTTCCATGCATTTGTTTGTGAGGGAATCCAGGGGACCTTCAGATAGCCTTGAGGAATAGGAGAAGACAGATAACATAAATCTCAAAGCAGCATTAGCTCCTACACTAAAGTGAATGAACACTAGCTGGGAACAAAATTATTCAAGAAAAATTTCTATCAACAATAAAAAATACTACATGGAAATAGAAACATTGCCATAATAATTTCCTTCTTTGAAATATCAAATATTTAAGTGAAATAATCCAGAACACATATACAAATTTATACATATATATGTTCATTGCAGAACAATTTCAACAGAGAAAAACAGAAACTTTATAAATATTCAATAAGTGAAATGGTTAAATGTATTGTATTATGTCACCAAGGTATAATATTTAGTCACTCAAATTTTTAAAGAAATATTTATAGATTACTAACTATGTGTCATTGCATCAGACAGGAGACACATGCAGCTGAATTAAAGGAGCTACATGGTTTACAGAACATTTGTTACAACTGGGAACATTTATTACCAATTGTTAATTGGAAATTCCTATATTATGAAATTAAATAAAAAAGTATACCACATGCACAGTTTGATCTCAACGATAAATAAATCCATGAATAGGGAAGAAAAAAATCTTAGAGGGTTATCAATGAAAATGTTCCATTAAGTCCCTTGCATGATGGAATGAAAGTATTAGTCCTGTACACAAAACAATATTAATACATTTTCAGTGGATTTGATTTTATTAACATTTTATCGTGGTGTGGTGAACATAGTTGGTTGAATGGGTGGTGAAGGAGTAAATGAATATTTGGGAGAATCTTTAGAATTCCAGCTCCTAATATGCTTCTGTGCCTTCTGGAAGTCAGGGTTGAAGAGGGTGAGCTGGAGTGACGTGTGGAGCCTTGATGAAAGTCCCTTCCACACTTCTGTCCTCTACCCTCACCTCTCCAATCTAAAACCTCTCTTCCACCTCCTCTCCTGTCAAGCTCATGCAGCTCTTCCTTGTCTTCAGACAAGGAAGGGTTCAGGGCTTATTGTTATGTCACTGGCAGTAGAGGAGATCCTAGGGGAGAAGAAAGTCACATGAATAAGTCCATGGTCCCCAAAGATGCTCAGAGAAAGAATAATTTACCCTGCAATTCCTCCTCCAACTTAATCCCTTAGCCACTGCATACAGTCTGCTTGTTGTGAGAATACCCTGCAATCCAGGCAGGGGCATAACTCCAGTCTGTGGTTCCTGATGGCTGTGATGGAGAGTTTGGGGTGAGGAGAGAGTAGGTTGGTACTGACCAGGATAGGTTGGTGACTTTCTGGGCCCTTCTGTCCATGAGCATCAATGGTAGGGTCTGGCTGAGGGTGGGGATAAAGAAGGTGGAAAACACTGAATTACTGATGAGAGACATGGGGGACAATAATAGATTGCCTTCATCATTTGGTAACTCTTTAGGCACTATATTTGGAATTCTCCATTCCTTGAGAGAGCAGACAAAAATTCACCATTCCCTGAGAGGACAGACAAAAATGTTCCCCTGGATGCTTTGTGGCATAGTGGAAACACTAATGGAAGGAGAGGCATGAGACCTTCTTGACTCATTTCTTTTGTGAACTTGGGAAAACTGCCTTTCCTTCTGTGGCCTTGCTAAATAGTGAGTTATATGACAAGGTTATTCTAAAGCAGGAGCTGGCAAAATTTTTTTGTAAAGGGCAAGAGTAAAAGTGTTAAGCTTCAAAGATGGTCTCTGTTGCAACTACTCTGTCCCAAAAAAGCAGTCCTAGTAGATATGGGGAATGGGTGTATTCCAATAAAATTTTACCCATAAAAAAAAAGCAGGTGGTAGACAAGATTTGGCCCCCAGGCTGCAGTTTGATGAGCCCTGGTATAACGTGCCAACCAGAATTGATATTTTATATCTCTGACTCATGTTTGGGTAAATCAAGAGTGGAACTGGTGAAGCAGTGGTGTTGTCCTATGAGTTGCATTTCTATGAGAGTCCCTTATGGCAGGGATAAGGGGGCTGTAAGGCTGGAGACAGGGGTAAGAGTGGAATAGCCTCTGGAAGCCTCATCTCCTGGAAGAAACTGATTCAAGAAGAGGAGAATCAGTGTGCTGAATGAAGATAGGCAAATTTATGACTTAAGTAAGTCATAACTTGTCTCTGTGACAGTGAGTTTGACTGGTTAATGACTGTGTATGGATTTGGGTGGCTATTATGTGAAGGAAAGTTTAAAAGTGTATGTGAGTGAGCATGTGTGCGTGAATGTGTTCACAGTGAAGGGCTGTTTGTATGAATAGTGAAAATGTGTGTGTAGATCTTCATCAAAATTTTTATGAGTGAATATGTGTGTGGTGACTGTATAAATGAATGTATGTGATAATATGCATCTGAATGGAAGATTGTGTGTTTGTATGTGGATCTGTAGCAAGCAGAACTGGAATTGAACCCAGGTAGGTCAGACTCTAAATCCTCAATCTCTTGTTTGTCCTATGATACATTGTCTTACATGTCTTAGATATTGTGGAATATATAGGAGAATTGAAGGGAGTAGGGAGGAAGCCAAGGAAAGGTGGTGTAGAGTCAACATAACAAAATGGAAGTTTTTAAAGCTAATGGAAGCTTTGATGCTAATACTTTTGGATTCAAATATCAGCTTATCTACGAACAAGGTGTTTGACTTTGGGTATTTACTTATCTGAGAGTCAATTTCTTCATGCATGAACTAGTGATATGTTCAATTTCATAGGTTTGGTGTGATTATTAGAAATAACATATCTAACAGTAGGCATTTAATGGTTGCTATTATCACACAAAAGTATTAATAATGGAAATTGGAGATTCCTAATAATGAGAAATTAATCTGGCACTTAATTTAAACCTAAAATTAATTTAGATTTGGCAAGCATGCTATGATAGATTATTTTAGAGAAGCTTCAGCAGCATTATTTAGAAGCATTATTTAGAAGCTTCAGCAGCATATTTGTGTTGTAAGTAAAGTGGTTTGGGTAAAGATTAAAGGATGGTAAAAAGATAGAAGAAAGAAAGCATATCCGTTCTGTGAAACCAAAGTGAAGGGGGAAGAGACCATTGATCATATATACAGATGAAGGAGAAGGAGCCAAAAGAGAGAGAGAGAAAGAGAGATTGAAGTTACTAGAGTGACAGATTAGTAGGAAGAGGTACTTAACGAGAAGGTTGGGGTCCAGTGTGCAGATGGAGACAGATGGAGGGTTGAGTCTTGAATTGGAGAAAAAGAGACAAAGCGATTCAAATATAAATAAATTTGTAGATGGCAGAGTGAGGGTGAAGAGGTTAAGGGAATGAAAAATGGATGTTTTTATTGTTTTTTTCTCCTTAGGTCAGGAATCAGGAAATCACAATTATCTGATGAAGGGGACCAGCGTAGAATAAGGCATGTATGAAGTGATTCGGAGATGGTGTATGTAGGCAAATTCTAGCTCCACCATTTACTAGCCAGGTGACCTTGGGTAGGGCACTACTTAAATCCTCCAAGCTCTGTTTGCTCCATTATCAGTAAAATGAGGGAAATGACTACAATTATCTCACTCTGTGGTGATTAAAACAGTGCACATGCAGTCCTTAGTACAGAGCCCCTCCTAACTGATCTGTCTCCATTTTCCAACCTGCCTCCTCCATTCCCCATCCATCTTACACAATATTGCAAGAGTGAGAGAGCTACCTAAAATGCCAACTTCATCATGCCATTCTCTTACTACAAATCCTTCAGTGGCTCTCACTGCTTCAACATGAATTCTAAACTTCTTACACTTATACTCAAAATCCTCAGTGATTTGGCCCCTACCTCACTGCGTGACATTATTTTCTACCATTTTGTGTGAAGCCCTCTTTGCTACAGTAACCCTGAATCATTATAATTTTCCTCCATAATCTATATCCTTTCAGATTTCTGTGACTTTGTTCATGTTATTCCCTCCTCACGTGACTTGACTTGGCAAAACCTTACTTCTTCTTCAAGGTTCAACTTAGGGTGGCACTTTTAGAAAATCTTTTCTGAACTTCCGGGAAGCTCTCCATGTTTCCACAGCTCATTGTGTTTAACTTTTCCTTTACATTGTCCTTATCATTTAGATATTTTGCTTAATTTTCTCCTCCAGGTAGGTCCTCTAGGAGCCATGGTAGGTGCTCAGTAAGGCTTATTAAATTATAGTCAACTCAGTGACTGGTTTTGAGATACATATCACATTCAGATGGTCAAAGTAGAAATGGCAGTGTTTGTTTTTCACAGCTCTTAACTATTTATAACAACCTCAGACTAAGATCTATGGTGTTCTAGAGCTGGAACAACTCTCTTACAGATGATCTAATCCAGCTTCTCCCCAACATTAGATTTAAGGTGATAAGAGAGAGATCCAGAGCAGGGAAGTATTTTACTGAGATCAAATAGTAAATAGAATGTCAAAGAGTTTTAACCCATGTTTCCTGACTTTCTGACCAGGATCCTTTCCACTGCTCATCCAGTGACAAATGATCTAGTCCTACCTCCCTTACTTCAACTCTTTTCACCTTTTTTGGCAAGATAGAAGTGACTGCAAATCTTATACACCAACATCTAGGTGACTTGTCCTGGGAATGGCAACCCCTAACCACACTGGTGCCAGCCACTCACTCTTCATTCTGCGGGGCATCCCTGGCCTGGAAGACCAGCACATATGGATTTCTCTTCCCTTCTTTATTTCCTACCTGGTTGCTGTCCTTGGGAATAGCCTCCTTGTCTTCATCATCATTACTGAACGCAGCCTCCATGAACCCATGTACCTCTTTCTCTGCATGCTAGCTGTGGCTGACCTCATCCTGTCCACTACCACTGTGCCCAAAGCCCTGGCCATATTCTGGTTTCATGCTGGGGAGATCTCCCTTGATGGCTGCATCACTCAAATCTTCTTCATCCATGCCACCTTCATTGCTGAATCAGGGATTCTGTTGGCCATGGCATTTGACCGCTATGTGGCCATCTGTGACCCACTGCGATATACTACAGTGCTCAGTCATGCAGTAATCATAAAGGTTGGTCTGGCTGTGGTCCTGAGAAGCTTCTCTGTGATACTCCCAGATGTGTTCCTGGTGAAGAGACTGCCTTTCTGCCATAGCAATGTGTTACCACATACCTACTGTGAGCACATGGCTGTTGCCAAGTTTGCTTGTGCTGATATTCGTGTCAATGTCTGGTATGGCTTGTCTGTTCTTCTCTCTACTGTAATGCCAGATGCCTTGCTCATCTTGGTTTCGTATACCCTCATCCTCAATGCAGTCTTCCACCTCCCTTCCCGAGGAGCTCGGCAAAAGGCTCTAGGCACATGTGGCTCCCACCTTGGGGTCATTTCCATGTTCTATTTGCCTGGCATTTTTACTGTAATTACCCAGCGGTTTGGGCATCATGTTCCCCTCCATACTCACATTCTGCTGGCCAATATCTGCACATTAGCCCCTCCCATGCTGAACCCTATCATTTATGGGGTCAAGACCAGGCAGATTCGAGAGTGTGTGGTCAGTACTCTGTCTTCACAGTAGAAACATGTTGAGTCTGTGTGACTGATCTGGTGGTATGTTCACCACTATGGTGTCTCACATTTTCTTTCCCTATTTTGTAGAAACTTATTAACTAAGGGTTCTACTGACTGTGAACAAATGGATTTATCATGACTTTGAAAGATAGATTGTCATGTTGCCTTTATAAGGTAATGTTTAGAAAAGAGCATGAGGTTTTTTGGATATGATATCAAAAGTACAGGCAATAAAAGCAAAATAAACAAGCGGGACTACATCAAACCAAAAAGCTTCTGCACAGCAAAGAAAGCACTCAACAGAACAAATAGGCAACATATGGAATGGGAGAAAATATTTGCAAATCATTATCTGATAAGGGGTAAATAGCCAAAATATATAAGAAATCCATATAACTCAATAACAAAACTCAATAGTAAAGGAACAAATAACCTGGCTTAAATATGGGAAAAGGACCTGAATAAACTTTTTTTTTTTCCAGAGAAGACATACAAATGGCCAACAGGTATGTGAAAAAGTTCTCAACATCACTGATTATCAGGGAAATGCAAATCAAAGCCACAATGAAACTTCACCTCACACATTTTAGCATAGCTATTATCAAAAAGAGATAATATATGTTGATGAGGATGTGGAGAAAAAGGAACCCTTGTGCACTGTTGGTAGGAATGTAAATTGGTAGAGCTATTAAGGAAAATAGTGTGGAGGTTCCTCAAAAACTGAAAACTAGAACTGCCATATTGTCCAGAAATTCCACTTCTGGGTATATATATGAAGGAAATGAAATCACTATCTTGAAGAGATGTCTGTACCCCATCATGTTCATGGCAGCATTATTTATAATAGACAAGACATGGAAACAACCTATGTGTCCACTGACAGATGAAAAAAAAGAAAAATGTGGGGCGCGCGCGCGTACACACACACACACACACACACACACACACACACACACTGGAATACTATTCAGACATAAAAAGGAAATCCTGCCATCTGTGACAACATGGATGAATCCTGAAGACATTAAGCTAAGTAAAATAAGTCAGACAGAGAAAGACAAATACTATATGAGCTCACTTGTATGTGGAATCTAAAACTGAACTCATAGAAACAGAACAGTTTGATGGTTGCTAGAGATGAGTAGTGGGGGATGGGAGAAAGGGATGAAGGTTGTCAAAGTGTACAACTTCCAGTTATACAATGAATCAGTTCTAGGAATGTAATGTACTACATGATGACTACAGTTAATACTGTATTGCATATTTGAAAGTCTCTAAGAGAGTATATCTTAACAGTTCCTACCACACACACAGAAAAATTTAACTACATGAGGTGGTGGATGGGGTAACAAACTTTATTGTGTGGTAATCATTTTGCAATATAAATGTGTCAAATCATTATGTTGTATACCTTAAACTTACAAAATGTTCTATGTCAATTATACCTTAATAAATCTGGATGAAAAAAATGTGGTACATATATACAATGGAATATTATTCAACCATAAAAAGAAAAGCCTGCTATTTGTGATAACATGGATGAACCTGGAGGACACTATACCAAGTGAAATAAGCCAGATATAGAAAAACAAAGACTGTGTGCTCTCTTATAGATGGGATCTAAAAACCTCAAACTTCCAGAAGCAGAGAGTAGAATGGTGGTTTCCAGGGGCACAGGGGTGGGGGAAATAGGTATTGGTTGAAGGTTACAAACTTTCAGTTATAAGTTCTGAGGATATAATGTACAGTATGATGACTATAGTTAATATATACTGAGAGTTGATATTAAGTGTTCTCACTATACATATACAAAAGGTAACTATGTGAGGCAAGGAATCTGTCAATTAGCTTCATTGTGGTAATCATTTTACAAAATATGCATATATATTTAAGTGTACATCTTAAGTGTATACGGTTTTTATGTCACTTATACCACAATAAAACTGGAAAAAATTAAATATAAATACATAGTTTCATAAAGGGATGGGCACCACAATCTCTAAATTCCCTGATTATACCTTTATCATAGGGCTGTGATAGAACTAAAAATATAAACAGGATCTTGATATGCATGACATAGAGTAAGCAGTGGATAAGTTTTTAACTTCTACCTTAGCTTATCTTTCAAAATGTAGTGCAATAATTTCTGCCTCTTCTAATTCAAAAAGAAGTTATGGAATCAAAGGAGATCACAAAAGTTAACAGGCCTTATTTGCATTTTAAAGGAAAATATTAATCATAACTGGAATTGGTGCTGGTAGAATCTTCATTTCTCAAGAGAATTTTGTGTGATCTGTGCGGTATACAGATCACTTGTTAGTAATTACCGATGGGGATAGAAATCAAGATACTATTATCTTTACCACTTAATTTCTTTCAGTGGGGACCAAAGCGATGGTAGTATGTCATCTGTGTAATAGACATCTCCAAGTATTGGAGTAACCTGATATGCCAAGGAATTCAGATTTTGAGAAATGAGAGTATTTAAGTTTATATCATGATAGCTTTCTCCCATAAGTGTATCAATTAAAGGGAACAAATCATCATTTACATTGGTCAACTCCAAAGCAGAGACACAGAAGCAGAAAAGTATATTTTATAATTCACCCTTAAAAAAATTTCTCTATAACCTTGACATGCAGAATCCAACCATTCCCCAGTTATATCCCCATTCATAGAGAACTTAGCTCTCCTTTTCTTCCTTCAGTTTATCAACCAAAGCATGATTAATTTTGTCAACTTATATTGATTTAGCTCTGCAATGTTGCCATCTCGCCTGAGGATTTTGTTCTCTTTATCTTTTCTTCAAAGTACCTTCTGTCCAGTGTTAAGACAGACCATTACTCATACTTACAAATAACTCATCACTAAATTTTAAGGTCGCTGATAACTTTGTACAGTATCTACATTTCATGAAGTGGATAGCAGATTTACTAAAGACTAGCAGATTTCCTGAAGGAAATGTGAGATTCTATTTTATTAAAAAAATTTTAATTCCAGTGTAGCTAACACAGTGTTCCATTAGTTTCAGGTGTACCATATAGTGATTCAACAGTTCCTTACGTTACTCGGTGCTCATCAAGGTGAGTGTACTTTTAATCCCCTTCACCTGTCTCATCCATTCCTCCACCCACCTCCCCTGTGGTAACCATATGTTTGTTTTCTATAGTGATGAGTCTCTCTTTTGTCTCTCTTTGTTTCTTAAATTCCACATTTTAATGAAATCATATGGTATTTGTTTTTCTCTGACTGGCTTATTCCACTTATCATTATATTCTCTAGTGCTATCCATGCTGTTGCAAATGGCAAATTTTCATTCTTTATTATGGCTGAGTAATATTCCATTATATACATATAATAAAATATACATATTCCTATATATATACACACCACATCTTATTATCCATTGATTTATCAATTACACTTGGGCTGCTTCCATAATTTGGCTATTGTAAATAAGCTGCAATAAATATATAGGGGTACATATATCCCATCGGATTAGTATTTTCATGTTTTTTTGGGTAAATATCCAGTACAGCAATTACTGGATAGTAGGATAGCTCTATTTTTAATGTTTTGAGGAATCTCCATACTGTTTTCCACTGTGGATGCCCAGCTTGCATTCCCACCAACAGTACATGAGGGTTCCTTTTTCTCTACATACTTACCAACACTTGTTTCTTGAGTTTTTGCTTTTAGCTATTCTGACAGGTGTGAGATGATATCTCATTGTGGTTTTGATTTGTATTTCCCTGATGATCAGTGATGTTGAGAACCTTTTCATATGTCTGTTGGCCATCTATGTCTTCTTTGGAGAAATGTCTCTTAATATCTTCTGCCCATTTTTAACTAGATGATTTGGGTTTTTTCTTGTGTATGTTAAATTGTGTAAGTTTTTAATATATTTTGGATACTAATTCTTTATTGGATATGTCATTTGAAAATATCTTTTCTCATTCAGTAGGTTGTCTTTTAGTTTTAGGTTATTTCCTTTGTTAAGCAGAGCTTTTTATTTTGATGTAGCCCCAATAGTTTATTTTTGCTTTTGTTTTCCTTGTCTCAGGAGGCATACCTAGAAAAAAGTTTCTATGGCCTATGTCAATAGGTTACTGCTTGTGTCCTCTTGTAGGATATTTATGGTTTCAGGCCACACATTTAGGTCTATTAAACCATTTTGAGCTAATTTTTGTGTATGGTGAAAGAAAGTAGTCTAGTTTCATTCTTTTGCATGTTACTGTCCAGTTTTCCAATCATCATTTGTTGAAGATACGTTTTCTCATTGGATATTCATTCTTCCTTTGTCAAAGATTAACTGATAATATAATTGTGGTTTTATTTCTAGGTTTTCTATTCTAGTCCACTGATCAATGCATCTATTTTTATGTCAGTATCATACTGTTTTAATTATTACCACTTTGTAATAGAACTTGAAGTCTGGAATTGTGATGCCTCTGATTTTATTTTTCAAGATTGCTTTGGCTATTCAAGGTCCTTTGTGGTTCCATACAAATTTTAGGATTGTTTGTTCTAGTTCTGTGAAAAATGCTATTTTGATTGGGATTGCATTAAATGTGTCGATTGTTCTGGGTAGTATAGACATTTGAACAATATTTGTTCTAACCCATGAGCATAGAGTGTCTTTCCATTTCTTGGTGTTGTTTTGAATTTCTTTCAACAATTTTTTATAGTTTTCAGAGTACAGGTCTTTCACCTCTTTGGTTATTTTTATTCCTAGATATTTTATTGTTTTGGTGCAATTGTAAATGGAATTGTTTTCTTAATTTCTCTTTCTGCTGCTTCATTGTTGGTGTACAGAAATGCAACAGATTTCCATGTTGATTTTGTATGGTGTAACCTTATTGAATTATCAGTTCTAGCAGGTTTCTTTTTGGTGGAGTCTTTAGGGTTTTCTATACATAGTATCATGTCAGCTGCAATAGTGAAAGTTTTACTTCTTCCTTATCAATTGGGTTGCCTTTTTGTTGTTTGATTGTTGTGGCTAGAACTTCTAGTACTATGTTGAATAAAAGTGGTGAGAGTGGACATACATCTTTGTCTTGTTCCTGACCTTAGGGTAAAATCTCTCACTTTTTCCCCAGGAAGGATGATGTTAGCTGTGGTTTTTTTTTATATAAGGCCTTTATTATGTTGAGATATGTTCCCTCTAAAATTATTTTGTTGAATGTTTCTATCATGAATGGAGGTTGCACTTTGTCAAATGCTTTTTCTGCATTTATTGAAATGATCATACGGTTTTAATCCTTTCTCTTGTTGATGTGATGTATCATGTTGATTGATGTGTAGATACTGTAGCACCCTTGCATCCAGAGAAAAAATTTAACTTGATTGTGCTAAATGCTTTTTAAAAATGTATTGATGGATTCAGTTTGGTAATATTTTGTTGAGGATTTTTGCATTTATGCTCATCAGGGATATTGGCCTGTAGTTCTCTTTTCTTGTGGGGTTTTTATCTGGTTTTGGCATCAGGGTAATGCTGGGCTCATTGAATGAATTTGGAAGTTTTACTTCCTCTTCTTTTTTTTTTTTTTTTTTTTTAAGTTTGAGAATAGATATTGACTCTAAGTGTTTGGTAGAATTTATCTGTGAAGCCATCTGGACCTGAACTTTTGTTTGTTGAGGTTTTTTTGATTACTGATTCAGGTTCCTTGCTGGTAATCAGTATGTTCAGATTTTGTGTTTCTTCCTGCTTTAGTTTTGGTAGGTTATATGTTTCTAGTTATTTATCCATCTCTTCTAGGTTGTCTTGTTGGCATATAATTTTTCATATTGTTATAATCCTTTGTGTTTCTGTGATGTTGGTTGTTATTTCTCTTGTGATTTTATTTGAGTACTCTTTTTTTTTTTTTTTTTTGATGAGTCTGGCTAGAGGTTTATCAATTTTGATTTTTCAAAGAACAAAGCTCCTGGTTTCTTTGATCTGTTCTATTGTGTTTGTTTCTATATCCTTTATTACTGGTTTTATTGTTGTTGTTTTTCTAGCTCCTTTAGGTGTAAGGTTAGGTTGCTTATTTGAGATTTTTCTTGCTTTTGAGATGGGCCTTTATTGCTATAAGTTTCCCTCAGAACTTTTGCTGTATCTTAAAGGTTTTGAGCTGTTGGGTTTTTATTTTCATTTCTCTCCATGTAGTTTTCTATTTCTTCTTTGATCTCTTGGTTGACCTATTCATAGTTTAGTAGCATGTTATTTAACCTCCATGTATTTGTGCCCTTTCCAGATTTTTTTTCTTGTGGTTGATTTCCAGTTTCATAATGTTGTGGTCAAAATAGATGGTAGGACTTTGATATTCTGAATTTGTTGAGACTTGTTTTATGGCCTAATATGTGATCTATTCTGGAGAATGTTCCATTTGCACTTGAAAAGAATGTGTATTCTGCTGTTTTAGGATGGAATGTTCTGAATATATCTGTTAAATCTATCTGGTCTAGTGAGTCATTCAAAGCCATTGTTTCTTGTTGATTTTGTTTTGTGATATGTCCCAAAATATGTCTATTTTGTCCAAATATTGCTACCTTACCTTTCTTTTTCATATCTGTTTGCATGATAAATGTTTCTCCATCCCCTCACTTTCAATTTGCATGTGTCTTTAGGTCTGGAATGGGTCTCCTGTAGGTAGCATATAGTTGGGTCTTGTTTTTTTAATTCACTCTGTCACCCTATGTCTTTTTATTGGAGCATTTAGTTCATTTATATTCAAAATAATTATTAATACATATGTATTTATTGCCACTTTTTAAAACTTGTTTTGTGGTTGTTTTTGTAGCTCTTCTCTGATCCTTTCTTCTCTTGCTCTCTTCTCTCATTGTTTGCTGGCTTTCTTTAGTGATATACTTGGATTCCTTTATTATTATTTTTTGCATGTTTATTACTGATTTTTGGTTTGTGTATGTAACATCTGCATATAGCAGTCTATATTAAGTTGATGGTTGCTTAAGATTGGACTCATTCTTTACTCTTCTCCCCCATGTTTTAGGTAATGGTGTCATACATTTTTTTATTTTGTGAGTCTGTTGCTGTTTTTTACAGATATACTCATTTTTACTGCTTTTGTCCTTCCTACTTTTCTTACTCTTATTTATGGTCTTTCCTTTCCTTTTAAAGAGTCCCCTTTAACATTTCTTGGAGGGCTAGTTTAGTGGTTTAGTGTTTGTTTGTCTGGGAAACTCTTTCTCCTTCTATTCTGAATGATAGCCTTGCTGGATAGAATATTCTTGGCTGCAGATTTTTTCCTTTCAGCACTCTGAATTTATCATTCCACTCCTTTCTGGCCCACAAAGTTTCTGGTGAAAAATATACATATAGCCTTATGGGTTTTCTCTTGTATTTAACTGTCTTCTTTTATCTTGCTGCTTTTAAAATTGTCTCCTTATCACTACTTTTTGCCATTTTAATTACTATGTGTCCTCATGTGGACCTCCTTGGGTTGATTTTATTGGGGGACCTCTGTCCTGAATATGGATTTGTTTCCTTTTCCAGATTAGGGACATTTTTAGCTATTATTTCTTCAAATAAATTTTCTGCTCTCTTCTCTCTTTTCTTCTTCCTCTTCTGGGATCCTTATAATGCAAATGTTATTACGCTTGATGGACTCACTGAGTTCCCTAAGTCTATTCTCATTTTGCATTTTAATTTTTTCCCTATCATCTGTTCAGCTTGATTACTTTCCATTACTCTGTCCTCCGGGTCACTAATTCATTCTTCTGCTCTCTTAGCCTGCTATTTATTCCATCTAGTGTATTTAAAATTTGTATTGTGTTCTTTTCTGATTGGTTCTTTATCTCACTATTAAGGGTATCTTTGATGTTCCCCACTCTTTTCTCAAGTCCAGTATCTTTAAATCCCCGATCAGGCATATATATCTGTTTTGTTTAGGTCTCTTGCTGTGGTTTTGTCCTGTTCTTCCATTTGGGACATATTCTTCTGTCTCTTCATTTTGTCTTACTCTGTTTCTGTGTGTTAGGACAGTCAGCTATGTCTCCTTCTCTGGAAAGTAACAGCCATGTGAAGGAGAGGTCTTGTAGTACCCTGTAATGCAGTGTCCCCTGTTCACCAGAATCTGGCACTTCAGAAGTATCTCCTATGTGTGTGCACATGCCCTGCTGTTGTGTCTTAGATGCTTTTTCCTTTAGTCCAGTTGTCTCCAGTGGTTTTCTCTGCCTATCGTGGGCAGTGTTTTGTCTCTGTGGTGTTACTAGACCAGCTGGGAGCCTCCTTCATCTGGAGTTAGATCATACATTTGCCAGAGATGCAGTAGCACCAAGGTGCCTTTCCTGTGTTGTTCCTGAGAAATTTTTGTTATTGGGCACGGCCTGCTGTCAGACCAGATGTCTTCCCCCAGCCCACTGCTGGGGCACCCTTTGGACTGACATTATGTGGTTGTCTTCCCCTCAACCCAGGAAAGGAGTCACTTTGGAGTCATGTGGTCAGGCTTGTGGTCCCGGTTTGAATGGCCTCTGGCAAAGAGCATATTGGAGGAGGTGGACTGCGCTGTGCCTGCAAGGTTTGCATGCCAGCAAGAGGGGACCTGCTGACACCTCTGAAACCAGGCTGGTCAGGGTAGGGCCCATGGTTTAACAGGGTGCACCATGGTCTGCTTATGAAATGAGACTTGCTACCACTGCAGCTGCTGGTACCAGGTCAGTAGGAGCTGATCTGCAAAGCAGGTGGGTGAAACAAGCAATTTTTTTTTTTATTTTTTATTTTTGAGACAGAGAAAGACAGAGCGTGAACAGGGGAGGGTCAGAGAGAGAGGGAGACACAGAATCTGAAGCAGGCTCCAGGCTGTCAGCACAGAGCCCGACGCGGGGCTTGAACTCACAGAGTGTGAGATCATGACCTGAGCCGAAGTCGGATGCTTAACCGACTGAGCCACCCAGGCGCCCCGAAACAAGCAATTTTAACAAGGTGTGTGCTTCGTTTCCTCAGGAGGGGGCCTGCTGCATCTGCCTCAAGGACCAAGGCTGCACAATGTGCATGGTTGGGGGCTGTAGTATTGGTACAGTTTGCACTGGTCTTCTGGGGGAGGGGACAGCAGCGCTGGGACTGAGGCAAGCATGACTGGAAAGGACAGACCCACTGCTATGTGGGTGGGTGGGACTTGGTATAAGCAAGTTAGGTAATGAGTGTTGGCATCATGTTGTTTCTTGTAGATTGCCATGTTTATTCTGGGCATTGTGGGAGAGAGATGTGCTGGTGAATGGTGTCTTCTGGATGAGTCCCTCAGCATACCCTGCTCTTCAGGTACAGGCTCTGAGAGGAGTAAGTCTCCCTTCCATATGCCCCAGATGTTTTTCAAACTGCTACTTCTATGCTGTATTTTTGAGGGCTGTTTGTCCCACTGTCTCTTTAAGGCGGGCACTCAGCTTCCTATTGTCTCTCCCAAAGCTAAGTCAGCTGATTTGTAAAATGCTAGGCTTTAAGTCCCACTGGTTGTAAGAACTTAATGAAATTCAACTCCTCTGGTTTTCAAAGCCAAGGGTTATGGGAATTTGTTTTCCCTGTGCAGGTTTCCTAGTGTGGTAGAGGCTGCTTCTTGCCCTTCTCTGTGCCACTGGCTCCCTTCTTCCTGTGGAGGGCCCAGCTTTCCATCTATCTCCTGACTGATCTCCACCCTTTCTACCCTCTTCAGTGTGGCCTCTTCTCTGCCTTTAGTTGTGGAGTTTGTTCTGCCAGGCTTTGGGTCATTTTCTGGGTTATTTATGCTGATGTGGGTGTTATCTAGTTGTATCCATGGGATGAAGCGAGTTTAGGGTCTTCCTACTCTGTCATCTTCCCCGCCTCCCCCTGAGATTCTATTTTAGACAAATAGAATCTATTTGTCTTGAAGAATAGTATTGTGCTTGAAGAATAGTGGTTCTCTCACAGCCTGCTATTGCTTGGGTGTAGAGCTTCATTCCAACCTTAAGAGCTTAAATTCAAGAAAGTGTTTGCTGTCACCAGGTGATGCCATTACCTGAGTCCTGGCCTTCACATTATTCAGGTTCAACCAAAGAAGCAGAACTAGTAGGAGACATGCAGAGACTTATTGCATTTATACAATTGTGGGGGCTGGCAAGGCAGGACCTAAATCTGCAGGGCAGGCCATTAGGAGGGGCAGGCTGGAACTCTGGCAGGAGCTGAAGCTGCTACTCATAGATGGATTATCTTCAGTGAAGCTTCAGTTCTGCTTTTAAGGTCTTTCACTTGATTGGATTAGACCCACCCAATTTATCCAGGACAATCTCCGTTAAAGTCAAATGATTATGGACTTTTAATAACACCTACAAAATACCTTCACAGCAATATCTAGATTAGTGATTGAAAACCTGACGGCTTATAGCCTAGCCAAGCTCACCTATCAAAAAACCATTACCCCTTCGATTTAGATTGATGCGCCCCTTAACCAACTCCAATATCAACAAGATGTGGTTGGGAGAGCATGGCAGGGATGGGGAGTACAGCAGGCTGGATACGTAACGTGGAAGTCTAAGGTCTGGATCATTCAGTCTTTATTTTCAAAGTATGGCTGTTTTTCTATAGGTGTTGTGGAGCCACTTATATGTGTGTACATTGGAACAATAATCCTAGATGTATATGAGAACAAGGATCGAATGGGTTAGATTGAGGCCCCACGTACAAAGGAAGCCCCTTTGCAAACTCTGCAAAGGTAAATAACCGAGATCTGACTAAAGGCCTAGTGATGGAGAGGAGAAAATGAGACTTGAGTCACATAAAGAAGAAAGAAACATGTTTCGGTTGATCCAGAAGATTTGGGCCAATTAGTTTGTTTCATAGAGGGAATTATAAAGCAATCTAGGGAGGGACGCTGATGGTGAAGGTCATCTGACATAAATTTTCAGTGAAGTCCCTGCCAAAGTCTGCTTGCTGGTGTCCTGACAGGTCTGCAGAGACAAAGTGGTTCAGAGTTCATGCGGAGATGAGGCAGGGTCAGTGGCTGAGAAGGGCACCCACAGAGGGGGTGCTACCAGTGGTCAGAGGATCCCTACCAACCCACCCCCAATGGACGGAGGACAAGAGGGGCTGAGTTACTTCCTTCATCATTAAAACCAGTACTGAAGAAGGGCCGCAGAGGTCCAGCGAAGGCACATTCGGAGAAAGCGTAGATGAGGGAGCCGTGGTCAGTGATGTTGTAGAAGGAGACAGTGCTGGCCTCATAGTCAAGGAAGATCCCAACTTGGCACGGAGGCACCCGAAGGTGGAGGGGAGTCTGGGGGCTGGTGCCAGCCTCATATTTTTGTTTGTTCCACAGCCAAATTGTCCAGAAGCCATTTTGGGGGCTGAGCAAAAAATGCCCTTTCCTCCGCACAGAGTCTCTACAAACACCCAGGTCCCAGGCCTCCTTTCCTGTCACATCTACCTCCCAGTAAACCTTTCCAGAGTCAAAGAACTGGGCACCCAGGACCATGGGATAAGTGTCAAATCTGCCCTCATTTTCAGGCACTTCCTGCCGGCTGTCTCCAAGCCTCACTTGTCTCCGATCCTCTGACAGGATGAGCCACGGATTGGCTGTGTATGGATCCAGAGTGATGTTTACTGCAGAGAGGGGACCAGAGTCAGGCTGGGAGAGTGTGGGGAATCAGGAACCTGGTGTCTCTGGTTGGGGATGAGGATGAGGGGCTGTGGATAAGGAGGTATCTGTGAGCCTCACTGTGGAAGGAAATGACCCCCAGCCAGGCCTGACCGTTGAGGGAACCACCTTCTCTACCTGTCCCTGCCTCACCTACCCTGACCTGCTCTCTCTCCCTGACTCTGGGACTCTGCTTCCTCATCACCCACTTCTGTTCCCCAGTCCCAGTCTCTTGGTGGTCGCCTCACCTCCATAAGTCCTCAGCATCCTTTTCAGCCCTGGCACGAGGCACACACTCCTCAGGTCTGGAGGGGTGATGTCCAGATTCTTCAGGTTCCAACACTCACTCCTGAGGCAAACAGAGTTACAGACCCTGTCCCCAACTCCCACCTCACCCTCCTGAACCCTGACACTATATAACCTCCCTTGTGGATGAAAATTTAACTCAATGCAAATTTACAAAAACCTCCTTTGCTGGGATCCCTGGGGGTGGGGGTGGGAGGCAAAAGGAGGTAGGATTTAGTTCCTTTCTAGGCCTTACTGGTTACACAGCCCCTGCAGCTATGGATAGTTTGTATCTCCTCTCCAAGCCTGAGGTCAACAGGCACTCACTGTTTTACACTGTTTCATTTTATCACAAGGCATCTAATACAGATGGAATCACTTCTGTAAGGAACCTCAAGGCGTCTCCCCATATCATGGGTCTTACTCTCTGGCTCTTTCTAGGAGATTCATAACTGGCTGTAGACTCAGAACTTAATAGAAATTTCCCTGTTGGTTGGGGCTTCACTTTGTAAGGATGATATAGTCTAATTACTTTCGGCAGCTCACCAAGATGTCTGTTAATTAGCTTCACAACAGAAAATATTTTATGGAGGTTTGGGTATTTGAGAATAGGGACGAGAATGGGGGGAAAAATGAGTGCATGTTTTTCTAACTCAAAAACCTCTTCCACAGGTATATGTGCTTCCTACCACCCCCTCCTTTTTTTTTAATGTTTATTTTTGAAAGGGTGAGAGACAGAGTGTGAGTGGGGGAGGGGCAGAGAGAGAGGGAGATAAAGAATTCAAAGCAGGTTCCAGGCTCTGAGCTGTCAGCACAGAGCCCAATGTGGGGCTCGAACCCACAAACCACAAGATCATGACCTGAGCCAAAGCTGGACACTTAACCCACTGAGCCACCCAGGCAACCCCCTGCCCCTTCCTCTTACAAAGAAAACTCCTTACCTTCCCAGGACACTTTTCACCTCCTGAGGAGAAAAGAGAGTGTGTAAATTCTGGACTCACTGGTTTACCATTAGACCTCATTTCTGTGGGTTGGGTGATGCCCCCCAGCCCCCAAGACCCACAAGACACTGCTTTACCCCATTCCTCTGGGGCCAATGCCTGAAAGACATTTCTGACCAGCTTGAAGCAGAAGGGGTGTGGATGCTTGTGGGGTAACCAGGGTAACCACCATGGGTGTGACCTATAGCTAAGAGAAGGATGACCAATTTAAGGACTCTGATTCAGAGGACAAATTAGAAAGCCCCGATTCCTGGAAGAAGAGTGGAAAGGAACAAGTAGCCCAGCCTGGCTGAGTCCCAGAGGCAGTCACAGGGAAAGAATGGCCAAGTCAGGATGCACAGAAACTGCTCTATCTCATTTGCAGGCTTGCATTTGGGGGAAGGAAAGGCTCTGTCCTATGTTGGAGTTAATGCTGCCTTCTCAGATGTATGTGAAATCAAATCACTTGAGAATATGCTGTTGCAGGGCTTGGGAACCCTTACCCAGGAATTGGCACACTCCTAGGCCCAGTCAAAAGTGCATTAGAAAGTGTGGCTCAGTGTTGGGCAGAAGCAAGATTTAGACAATGAGAAGAGGGCCTACCAAGTCAAGCCAATCCAGGAAGCCTTTCTGCACAAACCAAACTAAACAAAAAAATTGGCTTCATGACCACATCTGACAGAGACACTGGCAAGTTTGGGAAGAGAAAAACTGTATAAGGTTAGAGCAGAGGGGACTTTAGAGACCCGCTAGTCAATAGTTTCCCCAAACGAGGCAAACACATTAAGGGATGCGAGAGGATTTTAAGTAGCACACACATCAATGAGTGTTTAAAAAATAGTTATGTGCTCATTTTAATTTCAGCTCTGCCACTTACTATTTGGGTGAACTTGGTCAAGTTATTTAGCTGTAGTGTCTAAGTTTCTCAACGTCTCTGCCCCTCTGTTTTCTCATCTATGAAATGGGGATAACGACATCCAACTCACTGTATTGCTGTGACAGCCTGAGTACACAGAGGCAGATACTATGTGCCATTTAAGAATCGGCGGTGGTTACAAAATTAGAAAAAATCAGTAACCTATCAACACAGGATTTCTTGGCTCCTATTGCTTAGGACAAATTTCCTGTTAAGCTAAATTTCTTCAGGTGAAAGAGTGAGTTGTAAAGAACAAACATATGCCAACAGGTTTGGGTAGTTCACAGAAGCAGCAGAAAGTGGGAAGAGGGTACATTTATGACTAACACTGGGGGATCCTTATTATTCAGTCCACTCCCTCCCCTTGTTCCACAGATGGAGACATTAGATCTAGGAAAAGGAAGGGACTTAACCTAGAATTATGGAGCGAATTGGTGGCAGGGCTGGGGATGGGCCACTGTCTCTTAATTTCCAGGGCACTGTCTTTAGTTACATTTATGAAAACCTGCTCATGGTCAAATGCTCACGTAAAAGTTTTTGTGGTTTCTCTCATTTAATCCTCACAAAAATCCCTTGAGATATGTAACATTATAGTATACATTTAACATAGGAGAAACCTGATACTCAGAAAAGTTATGGAACTTTCTCAAGGTCATGAACCTGGAAGGTGTCAGAGCAGGCACTTACCTGGGATGGCTGGTTCTTTGAATTGCTGGATGGAATATTTCCTCCTAACTCTGCACCTTTCCCATGACTTGAGTGCAAACCAAGCATGGGTCTGAATTCCAGTTTGGGAATATTCCAGGGACCGGGTTTAGCCTTTTTTCAGTTGTTCCTTGAACCTCAGGGAGGGGGATGGCTCACCTGCAGCAGCTCCAGGGCTGAGCCCCTGCTCCTCTTCTCCAGCTCCACGACCAGCTCCTGCAGGGCCTGGCTCTTCTGGGCCAGTGTGGCCTCCCTCTCACCCAGGATTCTCAGCTGCTCCTTGTCCTCCATCTCTAGTTTCTGTAGCTGTCTCTGTTCCTCTGCAGCCAGGAAGTTCTGCTGCTGCACAAACTCTGTGTGAATCCTCAGTTTGTGTGTCTCAACCTGACTCTTTGGTGTAAATGGAAAGAGAGAGGTTTTTATCAAAATCTCCTAAGCTTCAGGAATGAAGGTACTCCTATCGGTTTCTATTCCCTGTAGATTCACCACTCAGACTCTGGGTCTAGAGCAAACACAAACACACACACACACAGAATTTTTCTGGGGAGATAAGTGAGTGAGGCTTCTGGGCTCAGAGGGGAATGGGATTATTTTGGGGGGGGCACACTGTAGCTGTCCTACAGTCGCATATGTATGGTAACAGACTTTCAAAACCCACCCAGTACCCAAATGTGCCCCCGTGTCTTCATTTCTCAGGGAGTTCCTGAGAGAGTCACATCCATCCCTACCCCCAACAACCTCACAAAGACAGGCTCACAACACTGCTCTGAAGTCCTGAGGAAAGGGAGTCTTTGGGATAATCTCTGCTTGTCCTCTCCTGCTGGTGACTGGAAGGTCACCTGACGACACAGGATGACTCCTTTTGCCACCACAGCCTGACTCATCCTTCTCTGATCCCAAATCTTCCTTTTCTGGGCTCTACAGGCCATGAGTTCCTTCCACTCTTCTAATCCCTGACTACCCTACCTCCAAGTTATGGGTATAGAACAAGCTTTAGGTCTCCATTCTACTTTGGACCAGTGATCTGGATATGGTTAAGCAACCACCTGGTCAGATTGGTTTTTCTACATTTGGTCTTGGTCATTCCCTTAAGTCTGTTCCTCACAGCCCTTGTCATTTACTGACAGGCCTGGCCACCGGGCATCTCTCCTGGGAGACCTCTGTCCCCAGGAGGTCACTGCTGAGGCAGTGATTCTGTCATTTCTTAAGACTGGGTTCAGGGAGCAGAAGCTTTAGGGTATGGCTTGTTCCTCTCAGCACTTTTTCCTAAGACTCTTGATTTTTGTATCTGATTGGGAGCTCTCTCCTTTTTATTCCTGTCAGGAGGCCTAGAGGATAGCTGGTTCTTGGAGAGTGAGATATACTGACTATCACTCCTCAGATGGGCATAGCTATGGTTAGAGCTTGAGTTTGGGACGCTGGACTCTGCCCTGGCTTCTGATCTGAGATTCCTTTTAGGACATGATTCTTGCCTTCCAGGCTGCTCTCTTCATTGCAATATCCACTTCCAACTCCTCCGCCAACCGTTGTCCTTTTCTCAGGTTCCCTAATGCCACCTGGAGCTTCTCCTGTAGAGAACGATAGATTAGTGCCCAATCAGACCAAGAAGTGGGGTGGGGTGGGGTGGGGTGGCATAAGAAAGGAGAAAACCATGCTGGTTCTTTGAAAAGACTGAGTGCTGAGAAAGAGGGGAGACTACAGTCTGACTGGGGTGGAAATTCTGTGGATGGGAAGACTTTGGAAAAAGCCTAATGTTTCTTACAACATAGAGCTACACTGTTGGTAGGGGGCATGCTCATTCCTAATTAATCAGGAGACAAGGAAATGTGATTCTTGTAGCATTTCCTCAGTGTATTCCCCGCTCCTGGGAAATGAGAAAGTTGTACCAAGTTTGCAGTTCTTGGCTTAAGTTAGACACGGAAGGTTGGAGGCACCCTTCCTTTCCCCAACTCCTCAGCTCCACAGGTGACTCTACCTCCCCAGCTCTGGGGAACAAAGCACCCACCAGGGATGCCTCTCCTTCTACATGCTTTCGCCTCTGTGCTGAGGCCTCACCTTGTACTCCTGAGCAGCCTCCTCAATAGGGACCATGTGGTGGTTACGGTGGTTCTGGGACTGGGAACACACCCAGCAAAGGATCTTCCCGTCTTTCTCGCAGAACAGGTGCAGTTTCTCTCCGTGCACCTCACACCGCTCCCGCTGCATGCCCTCCTTGGCACTCTGGCCAATTTGTTTAAGGTTGTCCACCATGTTGGCCAGCGGCCAGTTGGGCCTGACGTTCCGGAGCAAGAAGATGTGCTGACACACAGGGCAGACGCCGCCCCCATCTTTTCCGACCTGAGAGATGCAGTCGTGGCAGAAGCTGTGGCCACATTCAATGCTCACAGGCTCCACGACAGGATCCAGGCAGATAGGGCAAGTGACCTCCTCCCACATCATCGCCAGGGGCGCTGCTGAGGCCATTGCGGTAACGTTCCTATGAGGCAGCCCTGTGGAGAGCCTGCGGAAGCATAGTAGGAGGGGAGAAAAGGAAAAGAGAAGATGAGAAGGGTTGTGTGAGGGGGGAAAAAAAAAAAAGCAATCCCAAGGAAACCCTGAGGAAGAGTGAGGTGGAGGGTGTGAAAATAAAATGAGAACGTTAACTTGAGCAACAAGAGCTTCTCCTCCCTAATCTCATCCACTGATCCAGCCAGACAGCGGGGAAACGCAGTCCCCAAAAGAGAGCAAGATTGTTTTTGGGAACTTCAGAGATAGAGCTGTGGGCAACTCCATCTTCATCAGGTCCACCGCTACTTAAACCCTCGGCCCCTGGCCTTTTCCTGTGCGTCTTCTCCCATGTCGGGTGCCAAGTGCACTGCCAAGCAGCTCGTGGTAACAGGTGCGGCCTTTTACCACGCACTCTCCATGCGCTACAGGAGGTGCTGCGTGCTTTGCGTACGTCTTCGTTAGTCTGCGCGATGATGGCAGGCGTTACACACAGGTTACAGGACTGCATACATAAGAATATGTTTACAAGTGTGTACATATACGTGTAGTACGTATACATGTCTGTGCTTGTATGTGTATGTACGTGTTCACACCCACCCACCCACGTGGTAGAGCACTTCCCGGGCTCTCCTCTCAGCTTCCGGAACCTGGTAACTGTCCTCATTGCCTCTGGGGCACAGACCCAGACCTATCTACCACCCTGCCCCTCTCACTCCCAGAGGGGAACTGTGGAGAGGAGGGTCTCCAGGACTGCGGACCTACCCACGCTGGGCTGCCCTAGACCACGCTCCAGGCTAGGTTGCTGCCCCGTTCTCCCTGCCCAGGCGGCAGCAGCAGTAAGGCGGCCCTCGCCCCTTCCCCCTTTCCTGTAACTTGGAAGTCACGTACACAGCCAGGCCCCCTCCCAGGCAGGCTGTCAGCCCGGGAGGAACCGCTGGGCTTGGGCTGATCGAGACCAGTCCCTCTGCGGAGAAGGGAGAACAGGGACCCCAGGCTCTAGGGATGAGACCTGGATGCAAGGGGACCCTCAGATCCGGGGCAAGGGGGAGATGTCCCCCAGCCAGGGCTGGGGCGCTTGGGTTTGGGCAAGTCACTCACCTTTTCAGGGGAGTCCGCAGCTGGCGGCAAGTTCCCTATTTCACTTTCGATTTTCCTTCAGAGGCAAGTCTGAAAGGGAGGCGGGCCGAGGGGCAGGGAGTGGGAGGAGCTTGGGAGGAGAGGGTGATGCGCAGGGCGGAGCTAAGGGGCAGTGGGTGGAGGAGGCTCAGACGCCCCGGGCTGACACTAAGCGAAAGCCCTTCAGCGTTTCAGCCTTGCTGAGCGCTCCCTGCCAGGTCCTCAGTAACTAATGGTCCTCAGCACCTACTAGATGGAGGATTCATACTGCCTTCTTTGACGCTAGTCACCATCACTCCACAGCCCTATGCTGTGCCTACGTGTGGGAGCTGCTCCTAAGGAGGTCTGGATGGGGACAAGAGTTCCTGGAGCTCTTCCTAAAGTGCCATCCTGTGCTTCCTACTTCCAGAAACCAGTCCTTTTCAGGAGAGTGTGGATATTCTTTTAACATCAAGGGGTGAGGGATTTATACTGCCTGACCCAAAGGCAGGTATCACACCAGTGAGTGGTAAGAAAGGAATTGACATTTATTGAGCACCAACTGTGTACTTGTCACTGAACTAGGGATTTTCACAGGTTATTTCCTAAATTGTAGTAAATTGTATTTCTTAATTATAGTAAAAATTGTAGTAAAAAGTTATTTCTTAAATTGCAAAAAAAATTGCAATTACTTAAATTGTAGTAAAATTGTAGTAAAATTACATAACGAAATTTACCATCGTAATCATTTAAGTATACAGTTCAGTGGTGGTATTAAATACATTCACCTCATTGTGTGACCATCAGATCAGCATCGTCCATAGAACTTTTTTCATCTCATCATATTGGAAACTGTTACCTATTAAACAATAACTGCCCATTATCTCCTCCTCTGAGCTCCTGAAAGCCACCATTCAATTTTCCATCTCTATGAATTTGACTTCTTTAGGTGCCCCAATAAAAGTAGAGTCATACAGTATTTGTCCTTTTGTGACTGGCTTATTTTACTTAACACAATGTCCTCAGGGTTTATTCATGTTGTGAATAACATGACAGGCTTTCTTTCCTTTTACAGGCTGAATAATATTCCAATGTCTGTATGTGCATTTTGTTTCCCCATTCATCTGTCAGTGGACACTTGGGTGACTTCTAGCTTTTGACCTTTGTGAATACTGTTGCTATGTTCAGGTTATATTATTTAAGCCACATAACAATTTAGTGATTCAAGAGTTATTAAACTCATGTTACAGGAGAGGACACTGAGGCTGAATGGAGTGAAGTGACAAAGTAGATGTATGAGAATTAAAATGTGCAGGGAAGAACCTCATTTTAGTGACAGCCCAGAGAAGACTGGCTGCCCTGTCAGCTCAAGCAGAGGCTGTAGGGGCAGCTGGTAGGGATGTGGTCACAAGCTGTGGAGGAGGAAGGAGAAAAAAAGGAAGGGTGAGGAGGCTAGGATTCTCAATTCCTTCCAACTCAGATTTTTTTTTTTTTTTTGGTCCCTGTATAACTTAAGGTTAAAAACATCAGTTGAAATTTGCTTAATGTTTTGTATAGATTAGGAAACCTAAAAACACTTCATGCCTCTTTGTAAATTCCAGTTCTGTTTCTATGAGAATTTGCTTAGTGGAAGCTTATCAAGTGACATCTAATATTCAAATTGTATCACTGTAATGATTTGATTCCAGGAACATAGTTCCAGAAAGAAAAGTGGAAACAGTAAAAGAAGAAGGAGAAGAAGAAGGAGGAGGAGAAGAAAAAGAAACCTATATGTGAATTAGCAGACACTCAGAAAATAAGTACTTCACATCACTGCCCTCACTCATTCCTATAGGCACCGAGCAAGCTGCTGTGGGGTGGGGTAGAAAAGAGCATAGATCTCATGATAGTGCCGACATGGATTCAGTGCTAACCCTGCTATTTACCAGCCATGTGCCATCCCTCTGAGCTACAATTTATTTATTAAATAAAGATATTAATATATACACCACAGGGTTGCTTTGTACATGTTCAATAATACACAGATCAATATAACATATACATGCTGCAACAGTCCCCAACTTGGTATTGTCTAGAAGATCAAAATTGCCACTCATTCCAAATTCCCTTTACTCACTGCCAGTACGTTTAGTACTTCAGTGTTCTTTCCCTGGTGGGTAATCCAAATCATTCCTGAAGGATCAGTATCCTTAATGTTCCTGTCTTTAATGCACTGGTTATTGTTATCAGGCAATCATAAGTAGGAATCTTTCCAATGTACATTTTGGGTTTTAAGCAAGGTCCTCCTTGCCCCATTATGTACCAACAACTTAAATTCTCCTTGGTATTAGAAATAAGTCACTCCAGCCAGTATAGAAACTCCATCCCGTGCCTCTTTAATCAGTGGCTGAAGAAGCCCCATAGAGCCAGGGGATAGTTGCAAATTCCAGTTTATTAGAACCAGGTTTGCTTACTCTGGTAGGTCTTCTCCCCCCTCTAACCCCCCCCCCTTTTTTTTTTACTGCACCCTCTAAAACAGGGCTGAGTCCTATGTTGGAAGATGGAAAGAAAATGTTCTATAGATGAGTTACTTGTTTGATGGTGATAGGGGTCACTTACACCTCCCCCCATGGATTCTTTAAAGTGTGTGTATATAGTGCATATGAAAAAATGCAACCATATATTAGTTGATTTTGATCATGTACCAGAATTTATAGGACAACCTTCCTATCTCATAGGGTGGGGTTTCCAAGTTGGTGTCATACCTGAGCCTTCAGCAGGGCATCTCATAGTTTTATTGGGTCAACTTTTTCTGCCTGATGGTGTATACTGTAAGACCAATGCATTCCATAGGGCAAGCCCATTAACAGAATTCTTTGATTACAAAATCAGTTCCTTGGTTGCCAGTGATGCTTTTGGGATACCCTGATGGTGTAAATCTAAAAATGGTGGTGTTGGCAGAAGCAGTGTAGGAAAGAAAATGAATCTGTCTATGGAATATTACCACCTATATTGTAAGGGCAATACAAATTAGTTTAATACAATTAACGTGCCACTAGAAGACTGTCTAGACTCTCCTAGAAATAGTGAAAAATCAGGCTCAGAGTTGTCCTTTAATGTATGTATCCATAGCAGTAGGGATAGAGGCTCTGCCTGAGAACAGGTTTCTCCTAAGGCTTCTTTGTTTATGACTATTAATATGGACACTTGCACAGGAGCTCACTGAATAGCAATAGGTTCCTGGGGCAGAGACCGATCAATATCCATAGAATGGGTCTTCTTGTTTACCCATGACTAATTAAAATTGATGCATTTAGAGTCTAGGTACTTGGGACAGGGTATTTAGTGTAGTAATAAGGAGTTTAAGCCCTGTTTGATTCCATATACAATATTCTTAACAAATATAATCCTGGTAAGCCTTTTATTTCCAGATCTTAAGGCCAACTCATACACCATCTTATTTATATAAAGACTTCTCTATTTTTCTCTTGTCAAGTCCGTTTTAGGTTTTGCACATGCTTTACTCTTTCAGAGGCATGGTCTACTAAAGAATAGGATTGGTACCTGATTAATCTCTAGGTAAAGCACAGTGAATAAAAGGAACTCCAATATTGTGAACCATTTTAAAGACTGTTGGATAATGTAGATTTTGGAATCAACACAACAGGGATCAATCTCTCATCAGCAAATGGAATTGGTCTCAGGTTTCACCAATTTACCTCCATTTATCATTTTCCCTCCAATGCCAGATTTGAGAGACAACCTGGCATTAGCCATATTTATTATTTTAAGGCAAAGAATGCCTCTCAGAATGCAATGCCAGGAAAGCTAAAGAAATGATTCCATCAGAGATGTCAGTATTTCAACACAGTTAAGAATCCATTAAAAATGATCTCTTTACCTTTTAGAACTTGGAGCATGAGAAGAACCTGAAAAATGTCTAAAATTTCAATGAATGAAAAAAGGGATGTGATAGAAATGGGAAAGTCTAACATTGGGGTGCAGCCTATGGAGGACAGAGTTTGGTTTCCTAATTGGGAGAACCTCCAGGAAAACCTCAGGAACTGCTAATGACCTCAAGCAGACAGAACCCTGAAATGTCCCATTCTTAAATCTGCAGGACATATGGAGACCTGGAGGGGAGTAAAGAGGAGTCAGCACACCCTGCAGGATAGCCTGGCACCTCTACATTGTCCTCCTCTCCAGGGGGGTGAGAAAGGAGGAAAGGATGGCTGAAGTTAGTGAGTTAGAACATCAGAGCTTTTAACAAAATTACTGACCAATATTTTTCAAGACTCTCAAGGTCATGGAAACCAAGGAAAAGCTGAGAAGTTGTCACAGACCAGGCTGGATTAAGGAGACATGATGATTAGTTACAATGTGGTTCCCTATGCTGGATCCAGGACCAAAGAAGTAGATACTAATGGAAAAACTGTCAAGATCTAAGTAAAATCTGGACTTTAGTTAGTAATGATACACTACTACTAATTTCTTAGTTTTGACAAATATACCGTGTTCATGTAATTTGTTAACACTAAGGAAACTAGGGGAGGGAAATACAGAAACTGTATTGTAACTCTTCTGTAAATCCAAATGTATCCCCAAAAATAAGTTCATTTAACCTCCTTCCCCGCCCCCCCCCCAAAAAAAAACCCTCTATGAGTGGTGGGGGAAAAGTGACCTTTGGATGGGCAATGTAGGGGCATTAAGACATCACTGAAGCCTGTTCTCAATTTCCTATTGGAAAGGAAAGGGAGTATGTATGGAAATTATATGATGCGCCAAGACCTTTTCTGAGCGCCTTCATAGTCTAGCATAATTCTAACAATCCCATGAAATAACCGTTATTCCCAGTTTACAAGTGAAACCTAAAAGGCTCAAGGAGTTAATTTGCTCATTATCACACAGCTGATAAGAGACAGATCCCAGCTTTTCTATTACATCATGCTTGATGTGTGACCTCTAAGGTTATTACCAGGAGAGAGAGAGAGATTGCTTCCTCATTATAGCTTCATTTTCAACCACCTTCATTCCCTAGGTACAGGTGAAAAGAGAACTTCTTTCCTCCTCTCTGACACATATGTATAAAACACTCATGCACATTTCTGGCTACATTGCCTGGTTTCTCTTTGGCAGAATTTGGAAAGAGCTTGGGCTTATTCTCTCTAGAAATGGAAATTCTTCATGGCCTCTGGTGTTCCAGCAGGACAGTGTGTGTGTCCTCATCTCTACTCTCTTGGTCCCCACCTGTCACCAGGCTATTCATGGGGCTGGCTCTTTGGGAAGGGAAGGTGCTCAGTATGGGGCAACTGAATATTCCTCTGGTGCGCCCTTGTGAAAAATCATCAGGATGTACTACTGTTTGGTGCTTCCTTCCAAGTCCCAGAGCACCCTGGCGCAGCACTCAGGGGGTTCAGGAAGTTCAACTATGAAAATCTCTTGGATTTGCATTCGGATCCCGGAAGACCTGTTATTCCCTTACTTCTACCAGGAGGTTTATAAAATGTTGGTCTTTATTGACACAGCAAAAAATGTTTTTCACAAACAGAGAAACGGACGAGAAGAGACACACACTCTGCAGCTATGGTGAGTGCTGGGACTGGAGGGTCAAAGCTGGGGCCGGGGGCGGAGGTGGAGCATGGAGCCTTGTATTTCCAGCCTGCATCAGCATTTCTGCCTCTGGGCCTCACCGAGCAGCAGCTGGTTAGGACAGGCAACCACCCTTTTGGTCCTTACAAAACCTGAGAGGTAAGTGTTACTTCAAGGCCTTTGTCAATCCTTTTTCTTATAACATCATGGGCTTGGGTGGTCATCTGTAAGGAGTTCTGATTACATCAAACAACACCTTCTTTTGAGCTTGACCATTCCTTGCTGATCTGAGCTGAGAAACATGGTTACCTCATGGTGACAGGAAACACTATTCCTTCTCAGTCTTCAACTAACTGGCCAGACCTGGGCAAAATCAAGTAGAGATAAATCTCCAGGGTCTCTCCTGCAGTGGCTTCTCCAAGGACAGGCTGAATCTGACGGGAGTCCTTCATCCTATTGTGGGGCTTATGATTAGGGGGCAAAGACATGCATAGGGGATGTACTCCACCTCAATCTGGAGTCCAGCTGTGTCAGAAAACCTCCCTTGATACGGCACATTCTGACTAGTTTGAGCCAGTACAGAGGGGTCACTATCTCATTCTACGTTAATTCAAGTCAGGAAGGCAGTCAGTTATGTAACAGAGGATCATAGTTAATCTTTTCAATGTTATTATTTCCTGATGAACTCATTTTTCTAATGGAATTTGAAAAATATTTAATGCCTAGCATGGTGCTAATTTTGGTTATGTGTAAGATTTCTTTCATACTTATTTTTATTTTGTTTATTTTTAAAATTTACATCTTAGTTAGCATTAAGTGCAGCAATGATTTCAGGAGTAGATTCCTTAATGCCTCTAACCCATTTAGCCCATTACCCCCCTCATAACCCCTCCAGTAACCCTCTGTTTAAGAGTTTCTTATGTTTTTGTCCTCCTCCCTGTTTTTGTATTATTTTTGCTTCTCTTCCCTTATCCTGATGAACTCGTTTAACCTTCCCCAAAACTCAAGGGAAGTACTCACGTTAGGTTTTATGGGTCAGAACATTTGGACAGAGAGGTTAAGAAATTTGCTCAGAGTCATGTAGCTAATTGGTAGTAAAGCCAGAAATCAAACCCAGACAGTCTGGATTTACTGCATACACTTCTACTCTGTCCCGCCTACCCAGGATAAAATACAGGTAAGATGCCAGCCTGTCCCAAACTCTGATATGCTAATGTGAGGAGACACTGGATTTTAATAGAACATACATTATTCATGCTATTAAAGACGTTTCAGGAAGTTGGAGAGATCACTTTTGCAGACATCTTAAAGCCCCTCAACAGATTTGTGTGTTAATTCTGGAGGGAACATCACAGAAAGCTGGATTATAACACATTCACAGGTGCCAGTGATTTACAAACAGGTCTGTACACTGGCATGATTTTATCACTTTAAATTTAATATCATTCAATACTAGACATATTTCCACTCCATTCCAGACCTTGGCATCTCTTTGTGAATAATCAGGCTTCATCAGTTAAACCTAATCAAGGATTTTGGTTGCCAACTTTAGAAATGAGGCTATACATATAATTAAATGTGAAGGTATGATCTACTGTTTAAAAATATTTAAAGAGATTAAGAATAAAAGACTGATAGGATAAGATTTACTTAATAATCATGATTTTTTTTTTTTTAACTATGTGGATCCCAAATCTGTAAGGAAGTGAAAACCTTTTGAGAAACTCCAATTTTATTCCTTTACTCAGATTTTACTGCAATTTCACTGATAGATTTTAGGATTTAAGTCCTATATTCAAGCTATAGCCTCTGAGAAACTGTTTACATGTGATCTGAGGAGGAAGGATAGATGGAGGCTAGGAAGTCTCCCCATACAGCTCCCATTCATTCGTTCACAGATCATAATAGCAGCTTCAAATGGCTAGAAAGCAGCTGGAGGTGGAAGGAGCCTGAGTTGTTTCTGGGGGAACTGGAGACCCTGCAGATGGTTTGTGACTGTCCAGTTATAGGTGTGCAGCCCAAGCAGGTTTATGCTAAGCTTATTTCTGAGCAGAGCAGTGATAGAGCTCATCTCAGCAAAAGCATGACAACATCATGGGCTTGGGGAAACCTTGGGTTCCCAGCTCCTGATGGTCCCTGCTAGGCTATAGTATCATGCCACAGCCTTTTTTTTCTGTAAACTTCCTCTTGGTCCCAGGCTTGGGGCTTCTTCAGTCCTAGGACTCAGCTGGCAAATCTGAAGGCTTAACGGCTTCCATACCTTTCAGTGCTGGAGACTGATGTCTAATTGCTATAGAAATCTTGTTTTGGGGGAAAAGGGTCTCCAGCCTTCTCTAAGCTGGGTCATTTCTTACAGTGGCTCATAGTTTGACTATAGGCCATTTGGCGACAGACTTCCCCCATCAGAGAAAGATAAAGTCTTTGCACTATTCATGGTCTTCCGGAGCCTAAATGAGGAAGATTGTAGAAAGGCAGAAAGTGTAATTTAAAATTTCCCCCCACATCCTCAAGAAGGGTCTGCTTGGCATTGATTCCCTCTTTTTGTCTTCCTGTTTTTTCTTTCCAGATATAGTTTTATCATGTTTCTCCTTTGTTCACTCAGGAGAAAGTTCTTCTTCCTAAACCATGAGCCTATAATTAAATTCAGACTCAGGGAAGTTAATAAGCACATGGGCCCCTTATAAACTTAGAATTTTTCTATGAGGAAGTTGACGGGTTGATGCAGACAAGTGATCAGAGAGGAGGCAGAGGTGGTAAAAGAGGAGATCCCATACATCTGTAATCCTATTTCATATTCTTTGACATTTGAAGTACTAATAACATTAATAACCATTATAGCTAGCAAAAAGCAGCAGCATAACACCGTGCTTAAGGATGTGAATTCTGGAGTCAGACTGCTTAAATTTGAACCCATGCTCATCCACTTTCTTACATCATGATCTTAAGCAAGTTTTCCAACTGCTTGGTAGCTCAGTTTTCACATATGCAAACTGGGAATAATAATTATACCCACCTCATAAAGCAGTGTGTACTCCAATATTAGCCATTATTATTTTTAAGTGTGCTTATTACATTCCCAGCACTGTCCTAAGTCCTTTGCATATATTCTTATTTAATTCTTACAATGATCTCCAGGGATAAGTATTGTTTTCAAAGATTTTAGAGGTGAGAATGCTGAGGAACAGACAGAAGCGTGAGGTTTGTAGTCAAATGGACAGAGCTTGAAGCTGGTCTTCTCTTCTGCTGACTCTTTGTGTGGTGCTGGACAGGCTTCCTCACCTTTCAGGCTTTATTTCCCCATCTGTAGGAGGATGATGCCACTCACAGGCTTCGGAAGGAGGAAGACTCATGAGTTAATGGATGTAAAATCCTAGGGTATCTCTGTTTGTTGTTACATTTTAATAAATGCCTACCATGTGCTAAACAGTTTATAGTCTTTCCTACATTCACCCTCTGGTGAGGTTGGTATTTTTGTCCTTTTTCAATGACAAAAACACCTTTTTTGGTGAACTCCTTGTCACCCTGCAGCACTGGAATCAGGGAGGAGGGAGCAAACTCCCTTGTATCAGACACTGCAGCACTCTTGGGTCTTGGGCACAGGTGGGTTGTGGAAAGTGACTTGGCCACTGCATCCAGAGGATGAGCCACAATCTCTGTGGACAGGCTGGAAAAACGGACATGACTGGAGCAGAGAGGCCTAGCTGGCTTGACCTGAGGACCACTTCTAGTGGGTGACCTCACTCCAGTCCCAAACCCCTGTATCTGCTTTGGAGGGAGATGGGGTTGGAGGGAGGGGATAAAAAAACTAGCCTTTAAATTGTCTCAAGGGTAAAGGATCTAGTAACTATAAAGTGTCAAAACATCTTCTTATATAAAACAATTAAGCAAATAGCCTTTGTCTTTAGGCCAGCTTGGATTTAAATCCTGGATCTACCACCTAGCTTCATGACCTTGGCAAAACTATTTAGCTTCTTGGAGCTCCAATTTTTTTTCATGAGAAAATGGAAAAATATCCCACAGGGTTAGAGGATTAAGCAAGAATAAGTGTACAGAGCATTTATAAAAGACAAATGTATTGTTTCTGAATTTTACTATTATTTTGTAAGAAAATGAACTCAGGACCCTGAAGTAAGGAGCATGGCAGACAGGAAAAAATGGGAAACAGCAAAGTGTATTTAACTCCAGCACACCAATTTAGGGATCTCTAGGAATCAGAGAAAGGTCATGTCCAAGCTTCCAAGCACCTGAGATGGCAGTTCTCTGAACTTTCTTCACGTGTGATTGTGGGCGTGTGGTTGTCATTTCACTCTGCCGTGGACAGAAGCTTTGTACAAAATGATAGGATGCTATGTGGAATGAGAGTCAATGAAAACATAGCTTTGGGTGGGCCCTAAGCTGCTGTTTGGCTGAATAGACCAAGTTGTTTCCAGAGAAAGAGGCTTTCCATTTGGGCTCTGGTCTATTAATGCATGTCTTATGCATTATGTCTGACAGTTTGGGAAAAATTTCATAAGCTGTCTACTAGCACGTGGCCTTGAGAATCAGTCCTGAGTGGAGATCATGATCATTCACTTACCAGATATTTGGCTTACAAGAAGTTAGTCAACCTGAGACTCATTGTGATGATTGTAGGTAACATCCTTACTTAGTGTCTGGCAGATGGTCAATAAATGATAGCAACTATTCTTGTCATCAGAAACTGATGTGTGGATCTGTGCACACTTATATTGGAACAAAACAGCACATCCCTTTAGGATATCCCTAATATGAGTTTTCATTGCTATGTGCCATTTCTAACACAGTGATTTTCAGAGAACAGAAAGTCAGTTTAGTGCTTATAGGACAAATCATCAGTTCATTCCTTCAACAAATAGGCAAAATTGAATGAAGGAAGACAGATAGAAAAGAATGATTCTATTATACAGGCAAATTTGTGGTATTAGAAGTCAGAAAGGTGGTAATCACTGACAGGATGGGGTGACTGGAAGGGGTTTCTGAACGTTCTTGGGGGCTGACAGTGTTCTGTTTTCTTGATCTAGGTGCTTGTTACACAGATGTGTTCACTTTGAGGAAATTCATCAATCTTTACACTTACAATATTTAGGTTTTTCTGTGCATATTTCAACAAAAAACATATTCTAAGAATTATCAAATATGGTAAATTTCCTGAATAGAAAGATATGTTAGCAGTAATGTTTATGATGCTTAGGGGAGAGTTGACTGAGTAGGCTACAAATGTATGATGGACAAGGTCTCTTCCCTTCTGCATCCAGTATAAAGATCTTCGACCTGGTCCTGCAGAATCAGGAGCCAGGAGATCATTAAAGTTATGACAGGAAACACCCTTCTATAACAAATCTGGTCACTGTGTTTCCTGCCTATACATATACTCATTTAAATGTCCATACTTGCCTTTTAACTATTCTGCTAGTATAATGGAAATTTGGACAATGAATCAATACAGAGAGACCAAATGAAGAAAGTAGGACAGTTAGGAGGCTGTTATAATTAGGGAAATGATGGCAAGTTTTAGTTTTATTGTGATCTGAGAGGAGGGGGGTGTATTCAAATACGATTGATTTGGGGAATAGGTTATGGAATGAAAAGAGATGCTAGGTTTTTTGTTTTGCTTGGAGATTTCACAGATAACAGGAATGGGAGGAAGGCCTGACAGGTATTAGAGGGTAAACTTTGGGGACAAAGTAGGGGAATTACAGTTAGGGCTTCTATGAGACATTCAATTTATAAGGCAAACCAGTGTGAAAATACTTAGCAGATACATGGAGATGCAGTCCTGAGGAGAGAACCTGGGGAAACTAGAAAGCCTGAAGGTGCAACATGAAGTTATGGGATCAGAGGAGTTCACACACTGCACTGTGGGCTCCTTGTTGAGCACTATTAATCCTCTTCAGGTGGTAACCCTCAGACTGGTCAGCTTCACCCTTCTGCCCACACCAAGGAGAACTTCAAAGTACTTGGTGCTGTCATAATCGTGTTTATGGTAAGAGGGCTGAAAGAGATATTTAAGAGCTATGTCCACAGGACTATCTCAAAAGCAGAGTCAGAAGAAAATGTGCAAGCTTCAAGCAGCCAGCGTGAGGTGGAGATAGGACTGGGGAAGATGGTGTTTTAACGAAAGTGAATCATCTGAGTTCCCGTCTTGTTTACTAGACTTAGCTTGAAGAACTCTTGCATACCTCCTCTAAGCCAACCCATCTTCACAGGACAGAAATTTGTCACTATTGAACAGATTCAAAAGAACCTCCTTGGGGCCTCAAAGGAATTTCCAGGAAAGAAATACAGAAAATGTTGGTTTCTTAACAACAGCAGAGGAAAAACCAACCAGCCTCCTCAGAGGAACGTTTTGAAAACACATCCTTTATTTGAATGTGTCCTTTCTGGTGTATTTGTTAATAGATATGTCAGGCTGTGGAAACCCTGCCTCTAAGAATAAAAATGGAGTCTATACTCCTTATTCTGAATACCATCCTAAACATTGACAGAAAATTATTCTTTCTTCATTATTTAATCTTTACCCTGGAGATTGACCTTTGGGTATAGCTTAAGTGGAAAAAGGAGGTTGTCTAGGTCCAAGAGAAGATATGCAGTGGCTAAAGCAGTAAGCAGAGATCAATCAACTCTTAAAATGTATTCATTGTCACTGTATCCAAAGAGAAGACTAAATTAGCCAGGAAATGGAGGGGAATGGGGCTCCTAAGAGGAATGAGGTTTTTTCGTGGCCTAAGAAAGGGTTATGGGGTAGCTCTTCCTTTCCATCCCACACTTAGTAGGGACTTTATAAGTGATGGTCAAATAAATGAATGCCTCTTACTTGTAGGGTGGACAACTCCTTCATGGAAATACTATGTTCTCCTGCAACACCAGCACTTCTGGTCATTCTACCTTCCTCCTCACTGGCTTTCCAGGCCTGGAAGCCTCTCATTATTGGGTTTCTATCCCCATCAATCTCATCTGTGCGTTTTCCATCCTGGGTAACGGTATCATTCTTCTCCTGATCTGCACGGATCCAGCCTTATGTGAACCCATGTACATCTTCCTGTCCATGTTGGCAGCCTCCGATCTAGGCCTCTGTGCCTCTACCTTTCCCACCATGATGTGGCTTTTCTGGCTGGGTGCTCGTGAGCTGCCCTTTGATCTCTGTGCAGCGCAGATGTTCTTCATCCATGCCTTCACCTATGTGGAATCTGGTGTGCTGCTGGCCATGGCCTTTGATCGTTTTGTTGCCATCCGGGAACCTCTGCACTATGCCACAATTCTTACCCACTCAGCCATGGCCAAGGTGGGGGCTGCCATCCTGGTGAGGGCTGTCCTGCTCAACCTCCCAGGACCCATCCTCCTGCGGCGTCTGCTTTTCCCCCAGATCAGTGTACTTTCTCACTGCTACTGCCTGCACTGTGACCTTGTGGGATTGGCCTGCTCAGACACCCAGATCAACAGCTTGGTTGGCCTGGTCTCCATCCTCTTCTCACTGGGCCTTGATTCCTCCCTCATTGTGCTCTCATACGCCCTGATCCTACAAACAGTACTGGGCATTGCATCACCCGGGGAACAGCTCAAGACACTCAACACATGTGTCTCACACCTCTGCGTTGTTCTCATCTTTTATTTGCCCAAACTGGGGCTGTCTGTGTTACACAGAGTAGAGAAGCACAGCTATCCTGCTCTGGCAGTGTTCATGGCCAACCTGCATTTCTTGGTCCCGCCTATCATGAACCCCATAGTTTACTGTATCAAGTCTAAGAAGATACGTCAGAGCCTCCTAAAGCACTTCCAGCATAAAAGGGTTGATGTCTTTTAGAAGAGCAGAAGGATCCAATGGTACATGACCCCTGTGGGGCACTCTGGGTCTTGGGGCAGGGGAGAGTTAATGTTTGAGGGTTCAGTGATTCAGTTTTTACTACTGAGCATTTCGTGGGGGGCACTATTAGCTTCTATAATTACAATTTTGGGGGACTGAGACCATTGAAAAGTATATTTAAGTACCACCTTGATAATCCTCTCATTGCTCTGATTAGAGCCAAACTATTTCAGACTCATATACTGTGACATCTCCTTACCTAGGGGACCTAACCACAGCAACTGAGAGGATGTGTGTGCATACCCATTTGTGAGGCACCTCTCTCCTTTTCCTCACTGGATTCCACCCCCCTCAGCCCCCATTTCTAAACCTAAGGAAGAAATATATTCCTATTACATATAAGGTTAGATGTAAATAAACTATATTCACCTTAACACTGGTCTTCTCCCAAACTTGGTATTGACCAGTTCACATAACAAGAAGTAGAAAACAGGGGTTGGAGAGTGAGAAACACATAGGATGACAATGAACATGCTGAATTTATCTAGCACTTATTTGTAGTCTAGGGAGTCATAGTCTTCTCTTGATTCTCTTCATGTGTGTCTCTGCTTTGAACTTGAAAGTAAGTTTGGTCCTGTTAAACTTAGGAAAGATGCTCAGTATAACTTCTGGATAGTGCTGGTTTCTCAAGCATCAATGGTAAAGGTGGAACAGCCACTCGCTTCCAATGCAGGTGATCTGCTAGGATATAAGCCCCATGAGACCAGGGATTTGGGGACTGTTTTGTTCACTGATCTGTCCCCAGCTCCAAGAACAGTGTCTACCATATAATACGTGCTTGGTATATATTGAATAAATGAGTAGGAAAGACAAAGGAAGAAGAAAAAATCTTGAGAGCTGATCCCCAGGAATGGAGAAGACTGAGAGATCCAAATACCTGAGGCCTGTGGGGAGAATGAGCAGTTGGTGAACTGCAATGGAATGAAGTCAGGATGAATATCAGAGGCCTTGGGGATGAGGTATGGCTCTGTCTAGATCACATGGTCCAGAAGGCTGTTTCCAAGGGTGAAGCTCAGAGAGGAGATTAAGTTTTTTGTGGAGATTTTCCCAAAGCTGCTTGCAAATTTCCAGGGGAAATTTTACCCAGAAACTGGAGGGTGTCCCATTTCAGCTCTAGCATTGTCCTTGGCTTGTTCAGTTCTAAAACAACTAAAAATTTCATGGAAAATTAAAATAGGGATATTCCTGGTAGAAAATAACCACTCAAATCTAATAGAAAAAGCCACAATAGAGTTATTTGAAACTTTTTGTTTATATCTATAGCCATCCACATAATTGGTAATTTAGTGATTGTTGTCATTTCTTTTTTAAAAAAAATTTTAAATACAGACATGGATTTTTTATTTTTTAAAAAATTTTTAAAATTTACATCCAAATTAGTTAGCATACAATGCAACAATGATTTCAGGAATAGTTTCCTTAGTGCCCCTTACCCATTTATCCCATTCCCCATCCCACAACCCCTCCAGTAACCCTCAGTTTGTTCTCCATATTTATGAGTCTCTTGTTTTGTCCCCGTTTTTATTTTATTTTTGTTTCCTTTCCCTTATGTTCATCTTTTTTGTCTCTTAAAGTCCTCATATGAGTGAAGTCATATGATTTTTGTCTTTCTCTAATTTCACTTAGCATAATACCCTCCAGTTCCATCCACGTAGTTGCAAATGGCAAGATTTCATTCTTTTTGATTGCTGAGTAATACTCCAGTGTGTGTGTGTGTGTGTGTGTGTGTGTATACACATAAACATACCACATCTTCTTTATCCATTCATCCATCGATGGACATTTGGGCTCTTTCCGTACTTTGGCTATTGTTGATAGTGCTGCTATAAACATGGGGGTGCATGTGTCCCTTCGAAACAGCACACCTGTAATCCATGGATAAATGCCTAGTAGTGCAATTTATGGGTCATAGGGTAGTTATATTTTCAATTTTTTGAGTAAACTCCATACTGTTTTCCAGAGTGCACCAGCTTGCATTCCCATCTTTAAAAATTTTTTTAAATGCTTATTTTCGAGAGACAGAGAGAGAGAGAGAGCATGAGTGAAGGAGGGGCAGAGAGAGAGAGAGAGAGAGAGAGAGAGAGAATCCAAAGCAGGCTCCAGGCTCCAAGCTGTCAGCATAGAGCACGACACAGAGCCTGAACTCATGAACTGTGAGATCGTGACCTGAGCCGAAGTTGGACCCTTAACTGACTGAGCCACCCAGGCACCCGATTGTTGTCATTTCTATGTATCATTATCATGAACTGAGACAAGAGAGAAGGAGGAACTCAGAGGCAGGAGGCAGGGTGAGGAACTGTGAACCTGATACATGCAGTTCTAGCAGGAAAACTTGTTTCTGCTGTTAGATGTATTTGCATTGGCCACTGTAGCATGGATTCTAAGAACTCAGAACCCTGTGCTTATCAGTAACTAGGAGGAGGCCACTTCAGATCTGTGTCTGAAGGCAACAGATCTTGCCCATTGAGGTCCAAAAGCAAGGATAACAAATCATGAGTTTATAGTTACCATTTTATTTATTTATTTATTTAAAACTGAGTTGAATCCTCAGCAGCTTTTTTTTTTAAAGTTTATTTATTTTTGAGACAGAGAGAGACAGAGCATGAATGGGGGAGGGGCAGAGAGAGAGGGAGACACAGAATCGGAAGCAGGCTCCAGGCTCTGAGCCATCAGCCCAGAGCCCAACGTGGGGCTCGAACTCATGGACCATGAGATCGTGACCTGAGCTGAAGTCCGACACTTAACCGACTGAGCCACCAGACGCCCCTATAGTTACCATTTTAGAATACTATGTCTGGTAATAGCCAACCAAAGGTTTCAGAGTCTAGTTTGACAGGCCACTTTGGAAGAGGAGGTCATTTGTGCTATATAGCTTGTGCTATATGACAAGGTTACACAACAGGGTCACAAATCTTGTACTAAATAAGCAACTGTGTTATCTAGGTCCCTCTGCCCACTTTACCCTCCACCCCAATAACAAGAGGTTCCTATCAGAGAGCCAGTATGTCTCTGAGGGTCCACCAACGTCTATCAGGAACCCACAGCTGACATGATTGTGTTCAAAATCACAAGCAGCCTTGGGCAGTTAAAACAAAAACGTTGCATACAGGCCCTGAGGCTGGAAAAGTCCATTATGAGGGTTAGCAGAATTAAGTTTGGATATTAGACACCCAATCTAGGATTGTAGGGATCCTTTGGCTTTGTCATTTTTACCTTTTCTCAATAGCAGCACTAAACTTGGAACCTTTTCTCATTTTAATCTCTGTCAATGTAGCATGACCATTCCTACATTCCATGGCTGCACTGACATCAAGAGCTGGAAGGGGTATGATGGTCTCTGTCTCTACTACTTTATCTTCAGGGCACAGACATCTAAGCATATTCCAAATAATGCCGCCTTCTGCTCCACAGACATGGTAACTATTGAATTATCTGAGCCTGACACAAAGTGAGGTCCTGAGATGGTTTCTAGAAAGCTGAACTACTAGTTTGCAGTTAAAAGATCAGAGTGTGATACATAGTGGTTTTAGTGTCATTAGTTAAAAAAGTCTGTGTATAGGAATTCTAAAGATCTTTCACTTAATCTTTAAGCTAATAAGACTTTCCCCCACCCATGAAGAAGATTGGAGTTAAAAAAAATCTTACTCCTGGCCTATAACAGCAAAAGGAAGAGGTCTTCCATGGTAGCTTTAAAAGGGGGTCTAAGGAACAGATGAGACAATAGTACAGTACATGTTAGATGAACCAGCTGGACAAAAATGAAATGAGTAGAGAGTGCAATAATCCTGGCCGCTAGGTATAATTTTTCCTGTATTACAAGGTCAGGGAGACTGCAAGGAAGTAACTGCACATAGCTTTATTTAGGGTAACATCCCTGATATCAGAAATTTCCTGTTTTGGGGAAACAGAGTTTGATATTTTAGTTTCACTAAGTTGGGAACAATTGGTAACACCTCAGACTTTGATTAAATCTTCAGAAAAGCTGTGTCTTAATAGTACGTCCACACACTAAGAGCTATGATCTTGGAATAAGGATAAAATGAAATAATAAAGTCTTAAAGCCTGAAGTTAAACTTCATAGGGTAAGATCATTGATTCACCAATAAATTAAGTATTCCTGCCAGAAAACACTCAAGGAAAAATAACAGAATCCAGAGATTTTTCAATACATCATTTACAATGTCTAGTATACATTGAAAAATTACTATACATACCAAAAAAGGCACAATCAAGAGGAAAAAAAGCAGAAAGAGACCTCTCATAACCCATATTTTGGGATAAAAATATGTTCTCTGTGTTTGGAATTAAAAATTAAAACAAATATTTCAGCATAAATATAAAAACAATTAAAAAATATAAAGGGGATGCCTGAGTGGCTCATTCAGTTAAAGGTTGACTCTTGATTTTGACTCAGGTCGTGCTCTTGCAGTTGTGGGATTGAGTGATTCATTAGGCTCTGTGCTGACAGCATGGAGCCTGGTTTGGATTCTCTCCCTCTCTCTATCCTGCTTCTCTGCTCACACTCTATCAAAATGAATAAACTTAAAAAAAATACAAAGAAGATGGATAAATAGACAACTGTTAGTATGCAACCTCCTTTGGAGCTTCTCAGTTGTAATCTGAAACTGGCCCCTGTACATAGAGGGCAAGGAGAGACTGAAGAAAAAGGCAAATCACTCCAGATTGGTGGGTGGAAGGTTTATTAAGCAAGGAAATTTACATATGAGGTTCATCTTGGGCAGCCATAAGGTGAGTTGATCTCTGCATATACTCACCAGAATCTTAAAAGTTTATATAGAGGCCTTAGCTGAGCAAAGTCACGTATATCATACAAATGGTCTCAAAAACACCTTAATCTTGGGGCACCTGGGTATCTCGCTTGGTTAAGCATCTGTCTCTTGACATTGGCTCAGGTCATGATCTCACAGTCAGGAGATAAAGCCCTGCATTGGGATTCTTTCTCTCTGCCCCTCCCTGACTCTCTCTCTCTCTCAAAATAAAACAAACATAATACCTTACTCTCTCAAGGATATGTCCTTGGAACAGCTCCCAGTGTGAGAGTGGGAGGCAGAGCATACATCCTAAGGACCCAGGAAGAGGAGAGGAGCCTCTGGTTGCCTGGGTTCAGCAGTTCTCCTGATATGGAGATTTAAGGAGAAATTTAGAAACTGCATAAGCATAATGGAATCAAATAAAACTTTTAGATCTGCAAATATATCTGAAGCAAAATCATTTTTGGGAATAACATGAGACTGTACAATGCAAAGGAAAGGATAGAGAACATGAAGACCAAGTCAATAAACATTATCTAGTATTCTATTATTTAGTTAATATTAACTAGTTAACTAGTATTCTATTAACTAGTTAATAGAAGCAGAGAGAAAATAGTTTAAATAAATGGAATGACATTTGGGTCTCTATCAAGTAGAGATAGGTGTTTGAAGTCCAAGAAGAAGAATGGGTCAGAAAAATACTTGGTGAATGAATTAAAACATTTTTTCAAATTTCATTACAGAATAAAATTAACCCACAGACCCAGGAAATTGAGCCCCCAGAAAAATGAATACAAAAAAAACTATACATTGATACAAAATCAAACTGATGAAAACCAAATACAAAGGAAAAAATATAACCAAAAGTTCTGAAAAAAGGTATTACATATATGGGAATAATGGTAAGAATGATGACTGACATTTTTAAGAAAAAAAATGAGATAAAAAAATAAAGGACTAACATATTTAACATGCTAAAAGGAAGAATAAACCCATCAATGTAGAATTCTATAACTAGCAAAAAATTTTTTACCAAAAAAAATTTTCAGGGGCACCTGGGTGGCTCAGCCAGTCCAACTCTTGATTTCAGCTCAGTCATGATCTAACAGTTTGTGGGTTCAAGCCCCATGTCGGGCTCTGTGCTGATTGTGCAGAGCTTTCTTAGGATTCTCTCTCACTTTCTTTCTGCCCCTCCCACCACTCTCTCTCAAAATAAATAGACTTAAAAAAATTTGTAAAAATTTTAAGGAAAATTTTTTTCAGGTAAAAGCAGAGACTTTCTTTCCAATAAACTTATACTACAAAAATGTTAAAGTAAATGATTCATGTTGAGAAATACTTTATGAAAATTTAGATCTATGGGAAGGAAAGAAGAGCACTGAAAATAGTAAATATATATACAAAAGTTTTCTTTTATTAAATCCTTTAAGTTGGTTTAGTTTTTGAAGTTTATAATGTATATAAAATATATGCAAATACACATTTTATGTAAAATATATATAAAAATAACAAAGGACAGAACTAAACCGTTGTAATATTCTTATGATTTCCATGAAGTGGTATAACATTAATTCAAGGAAGATTGTGCTAAATGGGGTAAATCCTAGAGCTACCAATAGAACAATAATATGAAGTACAGCTAAACACAAGTAGAGGGCATAAAATGGTATTTTAGTATATGTTCAATTAACCCCCCAAAATGCAATACAGGAGAAATAAGGGAACAAAGAATACAAGAGACATATACAAAACACATAGTAAGATAGACTTAAGTATAACATTAAAAGTAAACAGATTACATATTCCAGTTAATACGTAGAATTTATCAGACTAGATACATAATCAAGGCCCAACTTATGCTCTTTATAGTTAACTAAATATAAAGCCACTTGAAGTTTAAAAGTAAGAAGATAAAAAATGTACTATACAATTTAAGCAGAACATAGGTTGTATAATATCAACAAAATTGACTTAAATGCAGATTACTACTCATAATGTTAAGTGTCAATTCATCAAGAATATATAAAAATTATAAATTTGTATGCACCTAATAACAAAGCTACAAAATACACAAAGCAAAACTGACAGAAATAAAAGGAAAAATAGAGAAATCCACAACTGTAGTTAGAGATTTTAACAGTTCCATCAGTGACTGACAGAAGAACCAGATAAAAAAATCTTTAATATGATAAAGTTGATCATTGATCAACTTGACCTAAGTGACAATCTTAAAACACACTCCAAATATGCAGGAACATTTTAAGTGCACATGGACTATTCACCCAGATAGACCATATAATGGGCTATAAAACAAGTGTGAATACATTTTGAAGGACTGAGATACAGTGTATGTTTTCCAACCATGATGGAATTAAATGATACATTAATAGTAATAAATAATATAGAAAAATCACCAAATACTAGGAAAGTAAGCAACACACTTAAAATAACCAATGGGTCACAAAAAAAAAGTCATAAGGGAAATTAAATAGTACAAAATTTTTTAACAGATCAAAATTTGTAGGATGCAGCTAAAGCAAAGCATGGAGAGTTTATACATACACTTTTCTTTTATTAGGAAACATGTTTAAAATCAATGGTCTAAGTTTCCACCTTAAGAAACTAGAAAGAGAATAGACTATTAAACCCAAAGTAAATAGAAGAATGGAAATAAAGAGTAGAAATTAAAGAAAAGCAAATAGAGAAAAAAGAAAAATCATCAAAACCATAGTCTGGTTCTAAAAATAAAATTGATACACCTCCTCTCCCCACCCCCTGCATGACAAAACAGGACAAAACAAACACAAATAACTAATATAATAAGTGGTGACAAGTCCTACAGAATTGAAAGGATTATAAGGGGATATTATAAATAATTTTATACATATGTTGGTATATTATAACAGTTGTTACTTTGAGAATCTAGACGAAGTGGGAAGATTATGAAAATAGAACATTTGAATAGAATTCATTAAAAATTAAATATAAAATAGGGGCGCTTGGGTGGCTCAGTCAGTTGAGTGTCTGACTTCGGCTCAGGTCATGATTTTGCAGTTCATGAGTTTGAGCCCTGCGTCGGGCTCTGTGCTGACAGCTCAGACCCTGGAGCCTGCTTTGGATTCTGTGCCTCCCTCTCTCTGCTCCTTCCCCACTCATGCTCTGTCTCTCTCAAAAATGAATAAACGTTAAATAAAAATAAATGTAAAATAAAAAAAAAAGGAAACTTCAGATCCAGATTTCTTTCCTGCGTAATTGTATCAAATGTTTAAGGAATAAATGTTACATGAATGTTTTCAGAAAAAACAATAAGGAACACTTTATTACATTTTATGAGTAAAAAAAAAAAGCCCTGATATAAGAACTGGACAAGAAAATTACAAGAAACTTAAAAGATCAGTATCTGTCATGAACATAGACACAATTATCTCTATCAAAACATTAACAAACTAATTCCAGCAATATACAAATATGGTACCACATCATGACCAAGTGGGGTTTATTCCAGGAATGCAAGGTAGTTTACCACTTAAAAGTAAGTCAATTAATATACTACATTAATAGCATGAAGGAGAAAAATCACGTGATCACCTAACTATATGAAAAAAATATGATGACTAAATTCAACATTATCTGGATAATAACTTTCAACAATTGGTAAAGGGAACCTTTGAAAAACCTACAGTTAGCATGATACTTAGGAAAGTATTCAATCTACCATAATTAAGATCAGAAACAAAGCAAGGATGTTTGCTTAACTCTATTGAATATTGTATCAGAGATCCTAGCCAGTATGAAATCTGAAAAAATAATTTCTACAAAAATTATTGCTAGGGTTTTGATATGATTTTAACAAATTGATTTCAAAACATATAGGAATGTAAAGAACATGGAACAGCCAGAACCACTGTGAAGGTATAATGTTGGAAGACTTACACTACCTCCTTTCGAGACTTATAATAAAGTTAAGACAGTGTTGATATGAGGATATAAGATTTATATGATAGTCAAATAGATTAACAAAAGAGAGAAGAAAATTCAGAAATACATCCATACATAAAAATTTGACTGATATTTGGCAAAGTTGTCAAGGCAATTTTGAGAAGAGTCTTTCAACAAATTCTGGAAATGAATATCCATAAATGAAAAAATAAATCTTGATCTCTACTTCACACCATATATAATTATAATTTGTGTTTGATCACAGACCTAAAATTAAAAGCTAAATCTATAAAACAAAGTACTAACCATGAATAAGATTGTTAATTTTATCATAACTAAAATTTCTTTTTATCAAAGGAGACTAGTAAGAAAATCAAAAGGCAACCCACACAATTGGCCGATATTTTCACTATGTTTATATGACAGACGACTTGTATTCAGAATATATAAATAGCTAGTATAATCAAAACAAAAAAATTCAATAAAAGTGGACAAAAAACATTAACAGACATTTCATAGAAGGTATATGCATGAACAGTTAAGTGTATAAAATATTGTTCAACGTCAGTCATCAAAAGCAAATTAAAACCACAAATTACTATTTTATACATATTGGAATGGGTAAAATAATAAAGAATGATAGTTTAAAGGGTTGATCAGGATGTGGAACAACCAAGTGTCATACATCACTCATGACAGTATAAAATGGTACAATTACTTTGGAAAACCATTTGGCAGGTTCTATTAAACATACACTTACCTTATAACCCAGAAATTTTAGTTTAATATTCATAGCATATTTATAATAGCAAAAAAAAAAAAAAAAAAAGAAAGCAACTCAAGTGTCCCAAAATAGTTAAACTTTGATGTATTCATGCAATGGAATATCAGCAATAAAAAAGAATTAACAGCTGATGCAGACAAATACAAAGGAACCTCAAAAACATGTTGAGCCAACCCGCAGCAACTTCTTATTCAACATGTCTCTGGAGACAAGGGAAACAAAAGCAAAAATGAACTATTGGGACCTCATCAAAATAAAAAGCTTCTTTCTGCACAGCGAAGGAAACAATCAGCAAAACTAAAAGGCAACCAACAGAATGGGAGAAGATATTTGCAAATGACATATCAGATAAAGAATTAGTATCCAAAATCTATAGAAAACTTATCAAACTCAACACCCAAAAAACAAATAATCCTGTGAAGAAATGGGCAAAAGACATGAATAGACACTTCTCCCAAGGAGACATCCAGATGGCCAACTGACATGAAAAAATGCTTAACATCACTCATCATCAGGGAAATACAAATCAAAACCACAGTGAGATACCACCTCACCCCTGTCAGAATGGCTAACATTAACAACTCAGGCAACAACAGATGTTGGCGAGGATGTGGAGAAAGAGGATCTCTTTTGCACTGCTAGTGGGAATGCAAACTGGTGCAGCCACTCTGGAAAACAGTATGGAGGTTCCTCAAAAAGTTAAAAATAGAACTACCCTACAATCCAGAAATTACATTACTAGGTATTTATCCAAGAGATACAGGTATGCTGTTTTGAAGGGGCACATGAACCCCAATGTTTATAGCAGCACTATCAACAATAGCCAAAGTATGGAAAGAGTCCAAATGTCCATAGACAGATGCATGGATAAAAATGCATGTGGTGTACAGATGCATGTGGTATGTATATATATATATATATATATATATATATATATATAATAAAATGGAGTATTACTTGGCAATCAAAAAGAATGAAATCTTGCCATTTGCAACTACGTGTATGGAACTACAGGGTATTATGCTAAGCGAAATTAGAGAAAGACAAATATCACATGACTTCATATGAGGACTCTAAGATACAAAACATGAACAGAAGGGAAGCAAAAATAATAAAAACGGGGGGGGGGGGGGGAGGACAAAACCTAAAAGACTCTTAAATATAGAGAACAAACAGCTGGAGGGGTCATGGGAGAGGGGATGGACTAAATGAGTAAGGGGCATTAAGGAATCTACTCCTGAAATCATTGTTGCACTATATGCTAACTTGGATGTAAATTAATAAAATTATTAATAAAAACAAAAAAACCATGTTAAGTCAAGGAAGTTGGACACATAGAATATGTATCATTCCACTTATATGAACTTTTAGAACAGTAAGTTTGATATAAGGTAATCCAAATCAAACAGTGGTTTTCTCAGTGGGTGAGCCCTAAGGGTATTACCTGGAAAGAACACAAGGGAAGTTTCTGGGATTATAAAAATGCTCTGTATCTTGATTAAGGTGGTAGTTATACTGATGCACACATTTGTCAGAGATCATCTAACTATATACTTAACATATGCATTTTATTTTAGGTAAATTATATCTCATTAAAGAATAGTTTGGGAAAAATAAATCCAATTGTAGCCAATGGTCCCAAATACAGTGTAGCTGGTTTCCTTGATTCCCCCCTAATTTGAATTAAATATCCTGGGGACTAGAATTTATTGCCCATTGTGTGGTCTCTAGTTGTCTGGCAACCTGGGATGTTTATGGGTAAATTAAAACTACTAATTTTGTGTGTGCTGAGCCCTTGAGTGAAGGAAGAACTATTATGTTAACTTGGAAGTCAAGGAGAGTATGTTGCATGGGATAGGGTGGTAGTGGTGGGTTTGCAGATGTCTCCTATTCAATCTGTCACCAAGGATTTATTTTCCTGAATCATAATTATATTTCCAATACCTAGAATGGTGCTTAGCATATTGCATATTCTCAGAAAAGTCAGTGATGTTAAGAAAAGAATAGATTTTATTAGATTTTTGGTCTCAGGGTGTAGATTTATAGGAACTCACCCGGTAAAGAGTAAAAACCACAGAATTTAGAATTAAAGAGATTTAACCCTGGCTCTGATATTTGATTTCTTGGACAAGTTATTACCTTGCTAATCTTCTGACTCTATAAAGGGGGGGGGGTAGTTATGTGCTCATCAGATGGTTATGGGACTGTAATAAGACGATGTACATCCTCCTGAGGCACTGAAGAGTGTTAAACTAATCCACTGCTGTAACTAGATGAAGTTCTGATGACCTAGGTCTTCTTGAGCCTGCTAGTGGCCTTCTCCTTTGTAAGCTCTTTCCTAGCTTACTAAAATGCTTTACCCTGGAGCCAAATACCTATTAAATACCTATCAATCTGCCTGTAGAGTCTGAGCACAGATGTCAGGACCAGAGACTTTGAGAACTCTGGATCCTAATGGACCTTCTAAATCACAGCCATCACTTTCATTTTTATTTTTATTTTATTTTTTTAGCAATGAAGAAGATTTTTATTTATTTATTTTTTAATATATGAAATTTATTGTCAAACTGGTTTCCATACAACACCCAGTGCTCATCCCAAAAGGTGCCCTCCTCAATACCCATCATCCACACTCCCCTCCCTCCTACCCCCCATCAACCCTCAGTTTGTTCTCACTTTTTAACAGTCTCTTATGCTTTGGCTCTCTCCCACTCTAACCTCTTTTTTTTTTTCCTTCCCCTCCCCCATGGGTTTATGTTAAGTTTCTCAGGATCCACATAAGAGTGAAACCATATGGTATCTGTCTTTCTCTGTATGGCTTATTCCACTTAGCATCACACTCTCCAGTTCCATCCATGTTGCTACAAAAGGCCATATTTCATTCTTTCTCATTGCCACGTAGTATTCCATTGTGTATATAAACCACAATTTCTTTATCCATTCATCAGTTGATGGACATTTAGGCTCTTTCCATAATTTGGCTATTGTTGAAAGTGCTGCTATAAACATTGGGGTACAAGTGCCCCTATGCATCAGTACTCCTGTATCCCTTGGGTAAATTCCTAGCACTTTCATTTTTAAAAACCTGCTCAGGAGGTCAAATTGGAATGTTTTCTCTATTTCATCTCTAAAGAAGGGGTTTGGTCTTTTCCCTGGACCTTTGAGGCTTGGTGGCAGCTCCACATGGCCACACCACGGACTAGAAGAAAAGACTAAGGATATCAGACTTGAGTCATCTAGTACAAGACTTTGTTCCCACACCTCACACTCAGGTGTGGTTGAAGGCTTCTGAGAAAGCAGCCTTTCCTATTTGGACAGAAGTGGAATGAGATGAGGTGGGTCCTAAGACCTCTTTTCCCCTGAACAAGTTAGATGTCCTTACTCAGTGCCCATTGTCCCTGTGCTTATCCTAATATTCATTTAATTTGGCTTAACTTATTTGGTTTTGCTGTTGTCTCCTATATGTAGGTCTCCTCCAACAGTGAAAAGTCTCCATGAGCACTTTTGACCAAATCATGTCCATACCTCGATTTTAACATAGTGCATACTCAGTAAAAAAGATGAAAATTCTTACCTTTCAGAGAACCTTCCTAGATTGACATTATACCTTGTTGCTTATTCTTCTGTACAGCAGGCACAGTTTTCCCAAAGCCCATTGCTGACTGCTAGGTCTCCATTTCTGTTTCTCTAATTCTGTGTGTTTCTCCTGTCAAACTGAGAGTTCACTAAGGGAGGCATGCATGTATCCATATCAGAGTAGGAGCACCTGACTGTGGATGAAGGTTATTTCTTCTTGTCAGACTGTGAGTCTTATCTTTTTTATTTTATCAAGGTCTCCTAGAAGGGAGGAGTCCTGTCAGAAGAGCAGTGTGGAATTCCCTGGGAGATGATCATCAGCTTGGTGACCATGTTTCCCAATAAACATGGGATCCCTAGGCTTTGTAATCACATCTACATCACAAATGGGAAATACCTAATGGTTCCTCATCCTTCAGACTTGTGCTACTTATCTCCTTATCAAAGTAAGGATACTATTGAGTGTGGGCTTCTCTCTCCACCATGCTGGGAACCCCTGGTCTCTTAAACATTACCATTGGCTCACAAACTGGCCCTCATACACAGAGGACAAGAGGAGACCAATGCAAGAGGCAGGCCACTCCAGATGTGTAGGTGGCAGGTTTAAAAAGCAAGGGAACTTACTTATGAGATTTGTGTTAGTGACCCCAAGTACCCACCTGTCAAATCTTAAAAGTTTATAGAGAGGCCTTAACTGGGTTCAGTCATGTATACTGGCCAGATGGGCTCAACAATACCTTACTCTCTCAAGGCTGTGTCCATGGAACAGCTCTCACCGTGGGAATAGCGGGTAGAATGTATATTCCAGGGACAGGCGAAGGTGTGAGGAACCTCCAATTGCCCTAGTCTGGCTCACAGTTTAACTGGTGGCCACATATTCCCAATGGCCCACTCCAACAATTGCCCAAGCCTAAAGGAAGAAGACAAGGTTCTAGGGTGGGGTTGGAGATTTAAGACTGAACAATGCCCCGCTTCAGCAGTCGGAGGGCCCCATCCCGGATCTGCTTGGTCTTCATGCCATAGATGATGGGGTTGAGCATGGGTGGTACAACAAGGTAGAGGTCAGCCAAGAGGATATGGATGTGCCGGGGCACATGCTGGCCAAAGTGCTGAGTGTAGAATGAGAAGAGCCCTGGTGTATAGAAGAGAAGGATGACACCCAGGTGGGAGCCACAAGTGCCAAAGGTCTTAGCTCTTGTCTCTTTGGAGGAGAGGCCTAACACAGCCCGGAGGATTAGTGTATAGGAGACAGTGATGCAGATGGAATCTGTGCCCACAACTAGCGTGGCAGCAGTAATGCCATAGATGTTGTTTGGCCGTGTACCCCCACAAGCCAGCTTTACCACAGCCATGTGCTCACAGTAGGAGTGGGCCACCACTCGGCTACAGTAGCTCAGCCTTGCCAATAAGCATGTGAGTGGGGTCATGAGGCCCAAGCCACAAAACACAGCAGCAGCTGCCAGCTTGCCCACAGCCTCTGGGGGCAACAATGACCCATAGTGCAGTGGCCGGCAGATGGCCAAGTAGCGGTCAAAGGCCATTGCTAACAGGATACCAGATTCAACAGCTGAAAAGCCATGGATAAAGAACATCTGAGTAGCACAGGCCCCAAAGTCAATCTCAGTAGCATTTGTCCAAAAAAGTGCAAGGAGTTTGGGCACAGAAGTGCAGAGCACCAGGTCAACGATGGACAGCATGCATAGGAACAGGTACATGGGCTGGTGTAGTGCAGGCTCTGATCGCACCACCAGCAGCACTGCCATGTTGCCAAGCACTGCTAGGGCATACATGGAGCAGAAGGGAAATGCAATCCAAAAGTAGGATGCCTCCAGGCCAGGAATTCCCATGAGCAGAAAAGAGTTTGGGTTCTGATGGCTGTGGTTTGTGAAATGCATGGTCAGGTCCAGGTAGGGTAGGTAGAGAAGACCTTACTGCCCTGCTCTGAACCCTAGGAAGCCCTGACAGATGAAGCCATTGGGATTCATTCTTATTCTGTGGCTGAAACTGAAAGGATAGCAGAAAAAATTTGAGTTAGATCTCATAAAAAACATCCAGGATAAGAAGGCTGTATAGCATTGGGAAGTGATATATGGCAGGAGGTGAATTTATCATTACCAGGGATCAAAGGAGACTTTCCACTTAAGTCTGATTCAACAATGTCTAGGCTAGGCTGTAGGGTGAGTTACATGGTTGTAGAACTCACTCTTGTTACTTATCCTCACCATGGAGAATCTTCTATGCCTGTGAACCCAATTCTGCCTTGTACTCTTATTTTCTTCTGATCTGCCTATGTGACAATAAAATAATATAAAAATCAAAGGTCAGGCACATTTGATTTGTGGTTACTTTTCAAGATGGGAAGATCAAGACTGAGAGATAAGAGAAAGCAGAGTGGGGGGTGGTGTTGTTGGATGGGTTTTTCAAGCCACTGAGCCCATGGTTATTCACAGATGAGGCTCAGAACAACAAACACACGGTGAAAGGCTGAGTCTCATGTAGTCTGCTAAAGCCGTAACATTGCCTGGCTTATGTTAGTACTAGAATCCTGTGCTTGTCATAGGTTTCTGGGTGAAACAGGTGAGATCATGCAGAATCGGTCAGTGGTAGATGTCAAGTTAATCTGGCCATAATAGGTGATGTGATAAAGTTACTGAGGAATGAAAACACAGTCTTATAAAAATCAAAGGTACATGAAGAGGGTATGAGAAGTAAATTTTAATCACTGGGAACACAATTGTTAACTGTAAGCAAATATGGAGACCAGTTTGGTCAGATTATGGCATGGAGCTTCTACACATGTCCACCCCATCTCTTTGCCTATTACCCACACTTTCTATATTCCCTGATCTTCCCTTACCTAAAAGTACCTTCTCACTATTCTCTGATCCACTAGCCAGCCAGTAATTGAGAGTTTGAGAAAGAATTTGATTAAAAAGTCAGGAAGGGGATAGTAAAGGGAGAGAAGAGGATGAAAAGGAAAGTTGAGAACAAGACACAGGAATAAACACAGGAGATATTCGGGAGGGAACAGTACCTTTCTCACACTGGTTTCTAATATGATGGGATGTGACTGTGTTCTGGCTGTTAGTGGGAACAGAGAGGGTGGAACTGCTTGAGCCCTCTGGAGATAAGTCCATCTATATCCCTAACCTTAAGCTGCAGTACTCCTTGCAATCCCTTCCATCAGCTATCCATACCCAGAAAGAAAGAGGCAAGAAGGCAAAGGATAAGGTCTTCTCATGTGGTCTGGGGGAAGGAACCCTGGACCAGGATGCCTTCCCAGTGCCCAATGTGGCTGTTACTGTGATATGGAGACAAACATCTTGTCCCTTTGTCTTATCATCCCTTCTTCCATGCATTTAAAATTTTCCTTCTGTGCTATTTCCCTTCCTGAGTTTCTACCAGAGAGCTTGGGACCAAGAATACTCAGATGGTATTTCAATTTTGGTGGTAGATGAAGGGTCAGGGACAGAGAGAAATCTGGGTGGGGGGTGGGGAGTCCTTGTAAAATGGTATATGTAAAGCTGTTCCATTCTGAGCACACCATGTATTTAGTTCAGCATGTGACTCCGTCTGTATATGTTGCTGTATAAAATGCATGAACAAGGCTGTACTCAGACATGGTATGTACATTTAGATAAGACATTGTTTTTAGAGTGTCCATACTTCAATGCCCTTTCTTTGGTGTGGAGAAAATTGAGAGCTGAATAATCTAGACATAAATGGGAAAGACTTGCTTTCTTCACTTTTTTCCCCCCACCTTTTCTTCCAGTCTTTTAATAATTGAATCAAGTTTCCTCAGCCTCTGAGCTGCCTCTCAAAGAATGTTTACTCTATCCTTGTAGTTACGCAGCACAATGACTGCATGCCCCCCTTGCCTCAGCCCCATTTGCACAGATAGAGAAAATGAAGTTGGAAAAACATGTGGAGCACAGTATGCCAAGATTCTAAGAGAGATCAAGGTGAAGGCCTTGGGGTCATTGCTTCCTGTCATTCTCACTAATATTTGAGTTAGAGCTCATGAAAAATGTCCAGGAACAAAGCTGTCTCATGAAGAAAGGAACACACTGTTCATCACTGAAAGTGCTTGTGAGCATCTGGAAGCCACCTGCCCAGGATTCAACTTTTGTCAATGGAAGAGTAAGAGCAGCCCTTTTCAAATCTCAGCTCTGCTAACTCACCAGCTATGTGATCACAGTCAAGTCACCTAACCTCTTGTCAACCTGCTTCAGATTCTGTGACCTGGAGAGTTCATTCCTACTTCAGAGGCTACTGTGAGGAATCCTTATGGGAGACATTCATCTGAAGAGCACTACATGGCATATAGCAATGGTAAAGAAGTGTGATTCATTTGTAAGTCCTTTTTATCTGAAGTGGAGACTACCTCAGTGAGAAAATTATCTTAGTGTTCTCCAGGTCTTTGGCCTGTTTGTAGTGTGCTTATTGTAGGGTGACATACAGAGATAGACTTACCAGGCCTAGGACAGGGAGTGGTAGTAAAGTCTCAGGTCCTGCAGGGATTAGAGAGTGTGGAGCAAAAAGGCTGGAATATTTATCCTGTTATTAAGGCCCTAACTGAGATTAAAAATTCCCTGGGGATAAAGGCACTAAAAACACCTCTGGGATGCTGGAAAGAGGCAGAAAATTGAAGCTAGGATATTTGGGTCTTTCCTTACCCTACCCAACCAAAAGAGTAGGATAATGGAGAAAATTTACACTGTGAGTTCAGAGTAGATAGGAAGGGAGGAGGCATACAGACCCCTGCACACAAATAATCCCAAAGGCTTTCTGGCATAGGAATTCTGTTTAGAAAATTTGCTAATTTTGCTTTTTCTCTTGGCCCCTTCCACATGTCCCAAATATTTGCTTCTCAATGTTTCTTAGCTTCTCTGAATGTTAGTTTTTCATCTGTAAAAGGGGTAGGCAATGAATGAGATGGTATATGGAAGGCACTTATCATTTTTCCTGGTATATGCCAAGCACCTGGTAAAAATTTTAATTTTATTATTTTATCTAATTCAATGATCATTGACCGAGCATCTACCATATGCAAAGAACTATGCTAGATGTTAGAGCAGAGGGTTGAAGGATCACACCTTTGTTCATAGCCCAGTTTGGGATCGGCAGACATAAAAGATTATAGTTCAACGAGAGATATATAGATATAAAAAAGACACAAGTTCATTTATCAGAAAGGGGGTTAGTGCTGTACAACTTAGTCAAAGATTCAGAAATAGAAAGTGGACTTAGAGGAAGGTGCACATGAAGGAGAGAAAAAAAAAAGCATGTGTAAAAATATGGCAGACAAGAGATAATGGGCATTTTCTGGCAGTCAGTGCAGCCTAGTTCAAAGTTTAGTTAAAAAAATTTTTAGGGGTGTCTAGGTGGCTTAGTTGGTAAAATGGCCAATTCTTGATTTCAGCTCAGGTCATGATCTCACTATCATGCCTTATGTTGGGCTCTGCACTGACAGCATGGACCCTGCTTGGAATTCTCTTTCCCCCTCTCTCTACCCCTCTCCCCTGCTCACACGTGCTCACTCTCAAAATGAGTAAAATTAAAAAAGGTACATTTGATTATAGTTGACACACAATGTTACATTAGTTTCAGGTGTACAGTGATCCAACTCTATATATTATGCTATGCTCACCACAATGTAGCTATCATCTGTCACCATGCAACACTATTACAATATCATTGACTATATATCCTATGCTCTACTTTATTCCTGTGTCTTACTCATTTTATAATGGGAAGCCTGAATCTCCCACTCCCCTGCACCCATTTTGCCCATCCCAACAGAGAGCCTAGAAATAAACTCATGTTTATATGGTCAATTAATCCATAAAGACTATATGGAATGGGGAAAAGACAGTCTCTTCAATAAATGGTGTTGGAAAAACTCGACAGCTACATGCAAAAGAATGAAATTAGATCACTTTCTAACACCAGACCAAAAAAATCAAAATGGACTAAACATTTAAAGTGACACCTGAAACTATAAAAATCCTAGAAGAGAACACAGGCAGAAATTACTTCTTATTCTTTAAGTCAATAGAAATTCCTACGGGTCATAGATATATTTTTATAGGTGTGTCTCCTAAGCAAGGGAAACAAAAGAAAAATAAAATATTGAGACATCAAAATAAAAATCTTTTGTACAGCAAAAGAAATCATCATCAAAACAAAAAGGCAACATACTGAATAGAAAATAAGTGGTTAGTATTCAAAATATACAAAGAACTTATATGACACCGAAAAAATTGAATTAAAAATGGGCAGAAGACCTGAGTAGGCATTTTTTTAAAGAAATACAGATGGTCAGACACATGGAAAGATGCTCACAATCACTCATCAGAGAAATGCAAATCAGAGATATTCTGAGCCATAGTAAGTGTCCTTTCTCTCCTCTCATCCATACACCATCTTATCAAATGCTGTTTGTGTGATATGGTCACTTTAAATCTTGTTGGTACGACCTTAGTCAAGTAACAGCTCTTAGCCTCTTGTTCCCCATCTGTAAAAATGGGGAGAGCTATCATATTACACGGAAGATGCTTAATACAGTTTATGTGACATGGTAACAACAATCTGTTGAGGATTTGCTATCATTAAATTATTATCTTTCAGTCATCTTCCTACTCAATAGGCTTTGTGAAGGCAGAGACCAGGGTGAATTAAGCTCTTTGATAGTACTTAAGAGAAGATCATAATGGCGTTAGGTATAGGGAGAAGGTTGTTGAACGAGCAGATAGTATTCTAGTTTAATGTAGGGTAGGCAGACTGACGTGAAGCTTGATTTCAGGCAATAAGGCAACAAACCTATTGAGGACTCAATATTTATCTGACAGGGTCTTAGAGATACAAAAAATTGAAAATATACCTGCAAATGCAAATCAAAGCTATAAAAGATATCACCTCAAGCCTGTCAGAATGGCTAAAAATCAACACACAAGAAACAACAGGTGTTGGTGAGGATGTGGAGAAAAAGGAACCCTCTTGTTCCATTGGAAGGAATGCAAACTAATGCAGCCACAGTGGAAAACAGTATGGAGGTTTCTCAAAAAGTTAAAGATAGAACTACCTTATGATCCAGCAATTGCACTACTGGGTATTTACCTAAAGAGTAGAAGAACACTAATTCAAGGGGGTACATGCACTCTATTTATAGCATCATTACAATATATATGGAAGCAGCCCAAGTGTCTGATTGATGGATAAAGATGTGAGATTATATATGTATGTGTGGCAAGATTTCATTTTTATGGCTGAACATTTTAGTGTGAGATTACATATATATATATATATTATATTATATTAATTATATATTATATGCTGTTTGTGTGATAGGGTCACTTTAAATCTTGTTGGTGTGACCTTAGTCAAGTAACAGCTCTTGGCCTCTTGTTCCCCATCTTTAAAAATGGGGATATATATATATCATCTCACACACACACACACACACACACACACACACGTTATTCAGCCATAAAAAATGAATTCTTGCCATTTGCAACAATATGGATGGAGCTAGAGAGTATAATGCTAAGCAAAATAAGTCAGAGAAAGACAAATACCATATTATTTCACTCATATGTGGTATTCAAGAAACAAAATGAGCAAAGGGAAAAAAATGAGAAAGACAAACTAAGAAACAGACTCTTAACTACAGAGAACTGATGGTTACCAGAGGGGAGGTGGGTGGAATGATGGGTGAAGTAGATGATGGAGTTTAAGGAGTACATTTATCATGATGACCACTGGGTGATGCATAGAATTGTTGAATAATTATATTGTACACCTGAAATATAATACTGTATATTAACTGGAATTAAAGTAAAAACTTTCTTTAAATGGGTAAAAAATAAAATAACTGGAAAAAAGAAAGTGATAAACCTGGGAAAATTTATGGTGATAGAACATAGGATAGTTAGGAGGGTTATATGAAGTAAATACGTGAAATCCTTAAATATTTTCTTGTAAATACAAGTGTTTACTCCAAAAAAAATGTGAAAAGAAGGTGGTTCCCAGGAAGCAAGCTATCTTATTTTGAAATTCTATACCAAAGAAGAGAAACAACAGGTGTTTACCACAGTGTTTTATATAAAATTTGATTTGAGAGCTTCTAGTATTTTAAGAAGTATGATAATACTGATCTAAGATAATTCTATTACATGACTTGTCCTTTAATCCTATTTTAAGTTTTAATTATATGAATGATTTACAAATACATTCCTTTGTAGGAAACAAACACAGAGAGACAGAGAGACAGAGAGACAGAGAGACAGAGAGACAGAGAGACAGAGAGACAGAGAGACAGA
>NC_064808.1:52488617-52506176 GCF_023721935.1 Panthera uncia | reverse complement strand
AGACAGAGAGACAGAGAGACAGAGAGACAGAGAGACAGAGAGACAGAAAAGATTCCTGTTTTAAGGAGCTTTAAATGCAGATGGTGAAGATGGTGAAGGGAAGAGCTAGTGGGAGATGGCATATGGCCCAGGTGACAGAAAGGAAGGTGCAGACTTTGTTCTCTGAGCATAGATTCCCTGGGTAGCTCACAGGATATTCATACTTCAAGAATTCAGTTTCAGGGATTCTAAGGTTTGGCCATTCCCCCATTTAGTTCTTCCAGAGACACATCTGATTCTAATAGAGGGAATAAGTGGCAATGGCAGATAAATGAGAGGACTCTTAAATTTTCTGCCAGCACCACAGTGCTCAGAGCCAAGCCAAAGATCTCCATTTTTTTTTTTTTTTTTTACTTTTTGAAACTTTTTATTTTGAGGTAACTTTATGTTCATGTGTAGTCATAGGAAATAATACAGAGAGATCCATATATCCTTCTCCCAGTTTCCCCCAATGGTAACATCTTGCATAACTGTAATATAATATCATAACCAGAAAATTGACATTGATCATTAGCCTTATTTAGATTCATCAGTCTTAAAAGGATTCATTTGTTCGTATGTGTATGTGTTTATATTTAGTTTTATTCACTTATTACATGTGTAGATTTGTGTGACCACCATCACACTCAAGATACAGGATAATTCCATCATAAGAATCCCTAGTGCTAGCTATTAAATTTTAATGGAGAATGTACTCAAAAGATTTATTCACCAATTTGAGTAACTTCTCTGAGGCTATGTTGTATTTAATATAGTTTTGAAAGACACTAAATTACTAAAAAGACAGAAGAAGTTAACCACATTAATTCCAAGGAGTTCTCTGGGAATACAAACACTGAACTACCATTACTGCTTTAGAAAGGAGAAATTGGGGGCACCTGAGTGGGCTCAGTCCATTGAGCCTCTGATTCTTGATTCTGGCCCAGGTCATGATCCCAGGATTGTGGAATGGAGCCCTGCGTCAGGCTCTGTGGTACTGCGTGGAGCCTGCTTGAGGCTTTTTTTTTTTCTCCTCTCTCATTCTCTCCCTCTACCTCCTCCTCCCCACTTGCTCCCTTTCTCTCTTAAAAAAAAAAAAAAAACCCCAAAGAAACAAAACAAACAAACAAACAAACAAACAAAAACAAGGAGAAATTGCTGAATGGAAAAAGATCTTAATGGTATCTGGAGCAAAAATAAGGCGGGGCTTTAAAGACACAGGTTATTAGGTCTTTTACACAGGTTTAACAAAAGAAGTTAAAAATCACAGCCTGATTCTTTTGTTTAAAAAAGAAAAGCAAAGTCAACAAGAAAAAAAATCATTACTGGTCTGCACTCTGTGAACAGAGCTTTCTCCCCCTGGGAAAATAAAAAATTATTTGCTCCTGTATGAAATTTAGGACCACTTACCAAAATGGCTAGCTTGGCAGAGGCTGCTGCTTAGCTTAGAGCTCAATTGTACAATTCACTTGAAGCTCAGTGTGAACTTTCCTCATAGACAATAGACATTTGTGTTCACACATTTGAAAATGAACTTACACAAACATGTGCAATTTATACAGTTTCTTAAAAGCATAAAACACTGACAGTTTTAAACTAATGGGTTTAGGGCTACACTCAAAATAAAGCTTTGTGTTCTTTGTTGCTACCCTTTATCTCTAGGGTAATGAAGACCGTCTATTTTTTTTTTTATTTTTTATTTTTTAATATATGAAATTTACTGTCAAATTGGTTTCCATACAACATCCAGTGCTCATCCCAAAAGGTGCCCTCCTCAATACCCATCACCCACTCTGCCCTCCCTCCCACCCTGCCCTCCCTCCCACCCCCCATCAACCCTCAATTTGTTCTCAGTTTTTAACAGTCTCTTATGCTTTGGCTCTCTCCCACTCTAACCTTTTTTTTTTTTTTTTCCTTCCCCTCCCCCATGGGTTTCTGTTATGTTTCTCAGGATCCACATAAGAGTGAAACCATATGGTATCTGTCTTTCTCTGTATGGCTTATTTCACTTAGCATCACACTCTCCAGTTCCATCCATGTTGCTACAAAAGGCCATATTTCATTTTTTCTCATTGCCACGTAGTATTCCATTGTGTATATAAACCACAATTTCTTTATCCATTCATCAGTTGATGGACATTTAGGCTCTTTCCATAATTTGGCTATTGTTGAGAGTGCCGCTATAAACATTGGGGTACAGGTGCCCCTATGCATCAGTACTCCTGTATCCCTTGGATAAATTCCTAGCAGTGCTATTGCTGGGTCATAGGGTAGGTCTATTTTTAATTTTCTGAGGAACCTCCACACTGCTTTCCAGAGCGGCTGCACCAATTTGCATTCCCACCAACAGTGCAAGAGGGTTCCTGTTTCTCCACATCCTCTCCAGCATCTATAGTCTCCTGATTTCTTCATTTTGGCCACTCTGACTGGCGTGAGGTGATATCTGAGTGTGGTTTTGATTTGTATTTCCCTGATAAGGAGCGACGTTGAACATCTTTTCATGTGCCTGTTGGCCATCCGGATGTCTTCTTTAGAGAAGTGTCTATTCATGTTTTCTGCCCATTTCTTCACTGGGTTATTTGTTTTTCGGGTGTGGAGTTTGATGAGCTCTTTATAGATTTTGGATACTAGCCCTTTGTCCGATGTGTCATTTGCAAATATCTTTTCCCATTCCGTGGGTTGCCTTTTAGTTTTGTTGGTTGTTTCCTTTGCTGTGCAGAAGCTTTTTATCTTCATAAGGTCCCAGTAATTCACTTTTGCTTTTAATTCCCTTGCCTTTGGGGATGTGCCGAGTAAGAGATTGCTACGGCTGAGGTCAGAGAGGTCTTTTCCTGCTTTCTCCTCTAAGGTTTTGATGGTTTCCTGTCTCACATTCAGGTCCTTTATCCATTTTGAGTTTATTTTTGTGAATGGTGTGAGAAAGTTGAAGACCGTCTATTAAGTGAAATTGTTAATAGCCGAAAATTATGAGAGGTCAGTCATAAAAGCTGCATGCGGGATATTTTTCTTTCTTTTATCCTTTTGGAATTAAAGATATTCCTCTTGTTTGGAGGAGAATGATGGTTTAGTTATAATTAAAATTCTGTTCTTTTTACTATTTGGTGGAAAAGACTGACATACTACTAATTAAGCTACTTTTAGACTTATCTCCTTATTGAAGGGATCTCCATTATCTTGATGGAGCTCATGGATAGGCATGGTTATTCATTGTTAACTTGGGATACCATTGGGTGGATCTTTATTCAACTAATGAGATTTATTCTACAGAATATTATAAAGCTTCTATTATGCGTCAACATTTCTCTAAGTACTAGGAATGTAGTGGTGAACGAAGAAGACAAAGTCCTTGTTCTGATAGAACTTCTAAGCTAGTAAGGGAGACTTTCATTAAAACGGTCAACATGTAACAAATAGGTATTGAAAAGTGCTAATTAAAATAAAACAGGAAGATAGAAAGTGACAAGGAGCATAGTTTTAGAGTAGTCATGGTAGAACTTTCTGAAGTGACATTTGAGTAGGGATCTTGAGGACATCAGTGAGCAAGGCATGCAGCTGTATGAAGGACAGTGCTCCAGGAAGAACAGCAGATGGACACACTTTGAGGTCTGAAATGTGGTGAATTTGAGGGATAACACCAGGCCACTTGGTTGAGTGGAGTGACTAAGAAGAAAGAAGATGCATTTGAGAGGTAGCCAAGGTCCAGGTAACAAAAGGTCTTGTAAGCCATGGTGAAAACTGGAATTTGTGTAAAGTGTGTAGAAATCTATTTGAAGATTTAGAACAGGATTCTGTTATGCTGTGACTTATGTTTTAAAGGGTCTACACTGGGGTGGCTATGTGACTCAGTCAGTTGAACATCTGACTCTTGATTTCGGCTCAGTTCATGATCCCAGGGTCGTGGGATCGAGCCCTGTGTTGGGCTCCACGCTGAGCATGGAGCCTGCTTAAGATTCTTTGTCTCCCTCCCTCTGCTCCTCTCCCCGACTCGTGCACTCTAAAATAAAAAAAATAAAAATAAAAGGTCTATATTGGATTCTACATAAGGGAAATAAGGATGAAAAAGGAAAACTAGTTCAAAAATTATTGTTATAGCCAAAGAATGAAATGATGGTGATTTAACCAGGGTAGAAGCAGCAGAGTCAATGAAATGTGATTACACTTGGGATAAGCTTTGAAGATGCAGCAAATAGAATTTGTTGATTGATTCACTGAATGCAGGGTTATGAGGATATGATGGGCTTTAGGTTTGAGACTTCTAGCCTTCCAATTGGATGGATGGATGGATGGATGGATGGATGGAAGGGCTTCAGTACAATGGGAAACACTGAGATTAAAGTACTTTTAAAGAGTAGAGGTAGAAAGGAATCAGAATTCTGTTTTAAATATGTAAGCTTGGAAATATATGTTAGACCTTCAAGAATAGCTGTCAGGTAATCAAGTTATATTTACCAAATTTGAAGTCCAGGGGAACTATCTGAATTAGAGATGTACATTTGGGAGGCATGAAAGAACAGTTAGAGGCATGAGAAATGATAAAAATCACCTAAGGAATGAGTAGAGAGAAGAGACCTCAACATGAGAAGCTGGGAAAAGAGGAACTAGACAGTAAAAGATACTCAGAAAGTGACACAATGAAGTAGGAAGAAAACCTTCAGAGTGTTTAGGAAATCAGGAAGTAGAGAGTGCACATCTCTGCCAAATGCTACCAGAGTGTTGAATAACATAGGGTTTAAGAATTGATTACTGATAGTTAACAATACTGTATCATATACTTGAAATTTGCTAAGATAGTAGATCTTAAGTGTTTTTACCATAAAAATGATAACGATGTTACTAGATTGTGAGGGTTTTACAGTGTAGATGTATATCAAAACATCAAGTTGTGACACCCTAAACATACAATTTTTGTCAAATATACCTCAATAAAGATGGAAAATTGATTATTGGTGTTTTCAATAAATGATGCTGGAAATTCTAGACACCTACATGCAAAAGAATAAAGTTGAACTCCCACCTTATATCTTATTCAAAAATTAACTCAAGTGGATCAAAAACCTAAACAGAAGCTGTAAAATTATAAACTTCTAGAAGAAAACATGGGTAAAAAGCTTCATGACATTGGATTTGGCAATGATTTCTTGAATAGGACACCTAAAATACAGGTAAGAAAAATAAATTGAACTTCATGAAAATTAAAATTTTTTGTTCAAAGGACACTACCAAGAGAGTGAAAAGAGAGCCTATAGAGTGGGAGAAAGTATTTGCAAGTCATATATAAGTGATTAATATCTAGAATATATAAAGAATTCCTACAATGCAACAAAAAAATGTAATTCAAAATGGGCAAAGGACTTGGATAGACACTTCTACAAAAAAGATATACAAATGGTCAATTAGCCATTTAGCTAATTATACAAATGGCCAATTAGCAGGGCACCTGGGTAGTTCAGTCAGTGAAGCGTCCAACTTTGGCTCAGGTCACGATCTCACGGCGGGTGGGTTTGAGCCCCACATCAGGCTCTGTGCTGACAGCTTAGAGCCTGGACCCTGCTTTGGATTCTGTATCTCCTTCTCTTTCTCTGCTCCTTCCCCACTTGCACTCCGTCTCTTAAAAATAAACAAACATTAAAAAAACAAAAACAAATGGCCAATTAGCTCAAGAAAAGATGCTCAACATCAACTAATCATTAGGAAAAAGCAAACAAAAACACCAAGAGCTACGATTTCATATCCATTAGGATGGCTATTATAAAAAAAAAAGACAATACTAAGTGTTAATGAGGTGTTTAAATAGGAAGTTTGTACCTTTTTGTTGGGAATGCAAAATGGTACAGCTGGTGTGGAAAATGGCATGGCAATTTCTCAAAAAGTTAAACATAAAATTATGATCGTTCCCTAATTCAACCTGGGTATATCCTTCCCTGACTGCTCCCAGTATCAGTTTGTGAACCTCAAGTCAGGTTCACCAACTCTACATAGTCCATCTCCTCAGCCTAACTCAGACTTCAATATAAGTCCTGTTGTAGAAGGCTCACCTCAACCCAATGTGTTCTGGAGACTCTAGGTGGAGGGGTGAGTGCTTGATCCTGAAGGATAAGGCTTAGGACATCTAATACAAAATCTGGATGTTTCTGTGGGATGAGAGGGGAAGCCAGAAGTATACAGTGTCAGTAGGAACTGTTGGGATGTTTCATGGAGAATTCAGGTTAAATGACAGAGGAGTCCCTGTGAAAATCAACTTCCCCTCTCAGGACTATGGCAAAAAGCAGATGCTGAGACTAGTCATAGGAGGAAAATATCCCTTTTGGTATTGTTATTAATGGTTGATAGTTATTGAGTAATAACATGGATCATTACAGCTCAGTGATCTCATTGGATCCTTCCCAAATGGTGAGAGATGGGCAGGGTTAGGATTATTGTCCCCATAGAATAGTAAGGAAACAATCCAAGAAACAGAGAGGTTAAGTGCCTCATCAAAGTCACAAACTGGGATTTAAACCTAATCTCCCATTCATAACCTCAACTCACAGCTCTGTCCACAAAATGAAACAAAACATCAAGACTCCAAACCAAATAAACAGATAACGTTGACCTAGTTATAACTGAACCCCACCTTTCTAAATCACAATCCAAAGCACACAGCAGGCATCTATTTGCATATTCTGAGGAGGCTTTATTTCTCAGCAGGCACTGCAAGGAAGGAAGGCACTGCAGGGAAGAGATGGTGGAGAGAGGCACAATAATTGTCAAAACCTGACTACGCTCTGCCTCAAGGGAGGCACTGAATGCCAGAGAATGGTGAGGGAGTAGGATCTGTAGGAAGCCAGGGGCAGGAATCCCAGAAGACTGGGAACTGGGACAGAGGTCTCTAAAGTCACCTCCAGAGAAGACACCAGGCCCATCATGGGTCGTTTTCAGGATGTTCCTCAGGGATCAGACCTGCTCTTTCTTTTTCTTTTGGGACAAGAGTAGCTTATTATAAGAATATAGCCAGACCTCTCCTTTCCAACAGTCTTTTCCAGCCTTCTCTCACAAGGAAAACTGCATCAGTTTTTTTTTAAATATGAAATTTATTGTCAAATTGGCATCAGCTTTTCCTGAAGCCTACAGAAAATGAATTGAGCCTCATGCTGAAGGGTGAGAGCACATAGAGCCCATGGTGGTAGGAAAGATCAAGCATATAAGGGAGGTGGCACAAGTGGGATGAGGGGCAAGCAGACCAGGGAAGCAAGCTTCTGCTGAGTCAGCTGGCTACTAGAGGGCTGGAACAGGGTACCTGGGGGTCATAGGTCAAGGAAAGAGGCCATGTGAGCTGGGCTAGCAGAGAAAACTAGAATAACCAGGATAATAGCAGAAATCAGACTGAAAATAGTAATGACTAGAGGGAATACCCAAAGGCTGAGTAGAGAACCTCTAGAAGGAGTTGTTTAATGTTTGAAGGGAATAGGCTAGGTGTGTGTGTGTGTGTGTGTGTGTGTGTGTGTGTGTGTGTGTAGGTGGGGAGCCATGGAGTTCATAGGGCAGAGCTCATTTCTCAATGCCTCTCATGCTCAAACACAGTTTATCCTTATCTCAGGAATTGTCTGACCTCCTGATTCTTGTCTTCTAGCTTTCTCATCCAATGTTTGTCTATCTAACAGAGGACCTGCTTTCTATTCTCATCAAGACTTTATCTTCTATAAGCTTCAGATCCTCTTTTGCCAGCATTGGAAGAAATCTTTTCCTGCCTCCCAGGCCTGTGCTCCTGTATTGTGTATTACTGACCACCTCAAGAAAGCCTTAACTAACCAACCCAGACCAGGTTAGTTAATCTCTCATTCGTGCTACCTTCTTTCCTCCTACTTCATATTCTGGCCTCAACACAGTCCTGGCTGCTGTAATAGTCCTGGAACAAAAGGAAAAATATGAAATAAGGATATCGAAGGGACAGGCCAGTTATACTTATTAAAGGTTTTAGCAATGGGGTGCCTGGGTGGTTCAATCAGTTAGGCATCTGACTCTTGGTTTCTTCTCGAGGTCATGATCTCGAGGTTTGTGAGATTGAGCTCTGCATTGGGCTCTGTGCTGACAGTGTGGAGCCTGCCTGGGATTCTCTTTCCCCCTCTCCCCGTCTCATGCACACTTTTTCTCAAAATGAATAAACATTTAAAAAAAAAAAAAGGTTTTAGCAACAACTAGCTATATCTTTGCAGCATGGTCCTGTAAATGGAATCTTGGCACAGGAGTCAGAAGTTATGAAATTTAGTCCTAGCTCTGCTACTGACTTCCTCCGTGATCACCTGGGGACTCAGATTCTCAATTCTATCACTTGAAAGTCCTCTCAGGTTAAAGGTGTAGTCTACCAAATAGTTTATAGCACTGACTGAATACTCTAGGTATGGAGCCACACACACTTTTGGGGGAGACAAAGAAATAAGTGAAACAGGCTTGCTTTTGTTATTTGCTGATGTCTTGACTATGAACACAGGAAGCATAGGACAATGACATGTACAGACTGGACCAAACACTCATGCCAAGCAGGTTAAGGGTGCTGGGGCAGGAGGAGACCGGATAAGCAGAGTAGGATTGTGAACAGAATTAGAGGTATATTTCAGTTAAACCTGGAAAGAGGGAAGGTTGATGGATTGATTATTAGGCATTTTAAACAGAATAGGCTCTCTGTGAGGTTGAGGTGTGTGGGAAAATAAACTGGAAGACCAGAGACAGGTGGCAAGAACACACAGGAAGAGAGACAGGGGCGCTCAGGGAAGGGAGAAACCTATTTGAAATTGGAGAAGTACATTAACTTAGGGCACAGGTGACAACATGCATAGGAGGATATTCTTTCAACTATTCAAGAAATATTTAGCAAGTCCCTCTATAGGTTCCATAAAGACAGTGGCAGTAAATCTAAAAAAGCACAGCCCTGTTTTGTCATGGGGCTTCCACACTGCCCATTCCAATGCTATCTTAGAGAAAATGCAGATACACATTAGATTTGGAGAAGTTTCTAATAAGAGGACTTTTTGACGATCTAGTTAACCAAAATTGATGGAAGATTTCATAGAATTTCCATCTGTAGACGTGCTTAAAATCAGGGGCTACTTAGTAAGCTTCAATTTGGATTACATGGTAGTATATTATCCACCAAAGGAGTGGAGGAAGTTTCTTTAGGGAGTCATTCATATACTTATTTAAAAAGCACTTATTGGGGCGCCTGGGTGGCTCAGTACGTTAAGCATCCGACTTCGGCTCAGGTCATGATCTCGTGGTATGTGAGTTCGAGCCCCGCGTCGGGCTCTGTGCTGACTGCTCAGAGCCTGGAGCCTGTTTCAGATTCTGTGTCTCCCTCTCTGACCCTCCCCCGTTCATGCTCTGTCTCTCTCTGTCTCAAAAATAAATAAACGTTAAAAAAGTTTTTTAAAAAGCACTTATTTAGGGGTATCTGGGTGGCTCAGATTGAGGGGCATCTGGGTGGCTCAGTTGATTAAGAACCTGACTCTTGGTTTTGGCTCATGTCATGGTCTCATGGTTCAGGGGATTTAGACCTGCACCAGACTCCACACTGAAAGTGTAGAGTCTGCTTGGGATTCTCTCTCCCCCTCTCTCCCCGCCTCCCCTGCTTGTGTGTGCATGTGCTCTCTCTCAAAATAAGCAAACTTTTTAAAAGCAACTTATTGAGCATCAATATTCAGTAGAGTGTGAATATAGAAATAAGTCAGAGCTCTTGTATTAAAAGTACTCAGTCTGGTGAGTGGATAGTGCATGTGTACTGGCAACACAGATTGTGCTCTCCTTGTGTTATTTAATTCAGTGCATTAATGAGCCCTCATTGAAAACACTGAGAAAATCTGCCTGGAGGAATCTGAGAAGACTTCACCAAGAAGGTGGCAGGATCTTGGCCAGGTATAAAAATGGGCAGAGGAAACATTCCAGATACATTGTATGAGCCACAAGCATAACTTTCAGGAAGTGACAGATAATCCACTGTAGCTGAATCTCGGATGAATGTTTAGGGGAATGGTAAGAAGAGAGGCTAATAATTTAGGCAGGAACAAGTATGTAAGTGTATTAAGTAGGTTGTAAGTCTTTTTTTGTTTTTTGTTTTTTTGTTTTTGTAGCAATGAGGTCTCATAAGTGGTTTTCAGTAGGGATAGAACATGTGGTCTGTTGCGTTGTAGTGGTAGATTGAGTAGGGGTGGAAAACTAAAGAGGAGGTTTTTTATTCAAATATAATTAACAGTGTTATATTAGTTTCAGGTGTTACAATATAATGTTTCAACAATTCTGTGTATTACTCAGTGCTCATCGTGATAAGTGTATTCTTTAATCCCCACCACCTATTTCTCCCATCCTTCCACCCACCTCCCTTCTGGCAACCACCAGTTTGTTCCCTGCATTTAAGAGTCTTTTTTTTCCTTCATTTTATTTCTTAAATTCCACATAGGAGTGAAATCATATGGCATTTGTTTTTCTCTGACTTATTTCACTTAGCATTATACTTTCTAGGTCCATCCATGTCGTTGCAAATAGCAAGATCTAATTCTTTAAGGTTGAAAAACATTCCATATTGTGTGTGTATATACATACCACATCTTATCCATTCATCTATGGATGGACACTTGGTTTGTGTCCATGTTGTGGTTATTATAAACAATACTATAATAAGATAGGGGTGAATATTTTTTAATGTTTATTTTTGAGGGAGAGAGAGAGAGAACGAACTTGAGTAGGGGAGGGGCAGAGAGAGAAGGAGACACAGAATCCAAAGCAGGCTCCAGGCTCTGACCTGTCAGCACAGAGCCCAACGTGGGGCTCAAGCCCAGGAACTGTGAGATCATGGTCTGAGCTGAAGTCAGACACTTAACTGACTGAGCCACCCAGGTGCCCTGGGGTGTCTATCTTTTTGAACTAGTATCTTCATTTTCTTTGGGTGAATACCCAGTAGTGGAATTACTGGGTCATATGGTAATTCTAATTTTTTGAGGAACTTCCATACAGTTTTTGACAGTGGCTGTACCAATTTGCATTCCCAGCAATAGTGCACAAGGGTTTCTTTATCTCAGGGTTTCTTTATCTCCACATCTTTGCCAACACTTGTTCTTTTTTTATTTTAGCTACTCTGACAGGTATAAAGTAAGATCTCATTGTGGTTTTTATTTGCATTTTTCCAGTGATAAGTGATGTTGAGCATTTTTTCATGTGTCTGTTGGCCATCTGTATGTCCTCTTAGGAAAAATGTTTATTCAGGTCCTCTGTCCATTTTTTAATCCAATTTTTTTTGGTGTTGAATAAGTTCTTTATAGATATTAATCCCTTATTGGATATGTCACTTGCAAATATATTCTCCAATTCAGTAGGCTGCCCTTTTGTGTTTGGTTGATAGTTTCCTTTATTGTACAAAAGCCTTTTATTTTGGTATAGTCCCAATAGCTTAATTTTGCTCTTGTATTCCTTGCCAGAGGAGACAAGGTGTCACAAGATGTTTCTATGGCTAATGTCAAACAAATTATTGCTTGTGTTTTCTTCTAGGAATTTTATGTTTTCAGGTCTCATATTTAGGTTTTAAATCCTTTTTGAATTTATTTTTATATATGGTGAAACAAGTAGTCTAGTTTTCCCAATACTGTTTGTTGAAGAGACTTTTACCCCATTGCATATTCTTGCCTCCTTTGTCATAAATTAATTGACCAAAAATTGTGGGTTTATATTTGGAGTCTCTATTCTGTTCCATTGATCTATGTGTCTATTTTTGTGCCAGTACCATAATGTTTTGATTACTACAGGTTTGTAGTGTATCTTGAAATCTAGTATAGTGATACCCCCACAGCCTTGTTCTTTTTCAAGATTCCTTTGGCTACTTGGGGTCATTTGTGGTTCCATACACATTTTAGGATTGTTTATTCTAGTTTTGTGTAAAATGATGTGGGTATTTGATAGAGATTTCATTGAATCTGTAGATTGCTTTGGATAGTATGGACATTTTAACAATGTTAGTTCTTCCATCCATGAGCATGGTATATCTTCCTTTCTGTGTCATCTTCAATTTATTTAAATGGGAGGTCTTTGTAATGATACAGGCAAGAGATGGAATTTGGGAAGACAAGAAGTATGGAAAGGAGAAAAGCAGCATGGGAGACAATTTAGGGGCAGGATCAAGGGGTATCATTGACTGAGAAAGAACACCAGAAGCTTTGGCATCTGGTAGAAGGTTTTATGACTTGAGCATAATGAAGGTGGAAAGGGATAAAGCTGAATAGTGAGTAGAGACCAGGCTATGCAGGGACTGGTAAGCCAGAGTTAAGCATGTGGATTTCATTCTCAGTGCAATGGTAATTCCATGAAGGTCTTGAGGCAAGGCCTGGAATAGTATAATTTGCATTTTTAAATGGATTCTTTGGCTACAGTATAGAAAGTGGAGCCTAGAGGGCCCAAGATTCAGACCACAGAGACCAGTTAGGAGCCTTTTGTGGTCTAGATGAAAGATGGTGAATTAAATAAGAATGTTGTCAGGGAAAAGGAAAAGAGTAGGGAGTAAAATACATTTTGCAGATTGATAGGATTTGCTAATGAACTGGATACTATGGAAGAGGGAAGGGATTAAATCAAGGATTATCCCTGGATTTCTGACCTTGCTACAGGATGGATGGCCAGAATATGTGCTAAGATGGCAAGTCATGGGAAGGAAATTGTTTGTAGGGAGATAAGATTTTAATTTTGGCTGTATAGTTTAAGATTGTCATGGAACATCTAAATTGGAGAGGTCCAATAGGCAGTAGAATATACTCATCTGAAACTCAGAGAGAAGCTATACAATTGGCAATTCCCCGAACATAGATAGCAACAACAACAACAACAAAACTCACAAAAGACAAAAACCAAAAGAAAAAAATGAGAGGAAAAAGGGAGGACCTAGAAAGGTAGCAGGACAATAAAAGGGAAAATAAAAACAGAGAGAAAAGGAAAGAGTGAGGGGAAAGAAGCAATAGCTAGGTCAGTATAAGGGAAGGAGTGGAGATGGAAGTTAGCTTGGAAAGGATTGGAAATTAAATGAGGTTGTGAATGGTGTAGAGATCAAATACAGTCAAGTTTTTATTCAAGTTGTGCTGTGAAGGGGAATCGAGTTAAGGGGTTGTTAGATGGAAGAGATAAAGCTGAAGAATACAGGATGGTGTTGATGTTAATCAAGATCAACACTGTAGAAAGGAGGGCAGATTTGTGTGTAGGATAGCAATGACAAATAGCATGTGCAAAATGCTTCACAGTTTACAAGGTTTATTCTTATATGATTTCATCTTTCCTCACAATAACATGGTGAGATGATCATGGGAGGTATGGTTATTGTCGCCAGTTACAGGTCAAGAAGCTAAAACTTAAAAAAATATCAGATTAATGTTAGTTTCTGCTAGTGGGTAGACTGATGGCACAATCATTACTTGAGACTAAGTCTTTAGATTCTAAAACTTTTCCCTGTACCATGGTGATGAGTTAGAGTTTTATTTCTTTAACTTGAACACTCCAGATTTCAACTGTCTGTGGAATAACCAGGTAGAGGCAGAAGAATATAGTGATTTGAGTCATTGGATTTGAAGGCAGGAAGCGAGTTCTCAAAGTTTAATATTTGACATTTTTCAAACATATGATTGTCAGTAAGTAACTTAACCTTAACTTTCTCAATTAAAAAGAATGCCCATATTTACTGAGCACATCTTTAAATTCTAGATTTAGGCTAATGGTTTTTATTTTTATTTTTAAATTAAAATTATTTTTAAGTTTTGAGACATAACTGACATAGAATTGTATTAGTCTGAGGTGTTCAACATAATGATTTGATATATGTTTATATTGCAAAATGTTACCAAAGTCTAGTTAGCATCCATCACTTCACATAGTTATGACAATTTTTTGGTGATGAGAACTTTTAAGATCTACTTCTTTGCCACTTTCAAATGTATGATACAGTGTTGTTAACTGTAGTCATTATGCTATACATAACATCCCCAGAACTTATAATTGGAAGTTTGTACCTTTTGACTACTTTCACCTATTTCTCCCATCCCTAGCAGCTACAAGTCTGTTTTGTTTCATTTTAAGAAATTTAATTCCAATGTAGTTAACACAGTTATAGTAATTTCAGGTGCACAATATAGTGATTCAACAATTCCATATTTATTTTAAAGCACCTTGAGAGCAGAGACCATATATTACTCAGTGCTCATCAAAATACTCCCAATCCCCTTCACCTATTTTACCCATCCCCCACCTACCTCCACCCTCCACTAACCCAATGTTCTCCATAGTTAAGAGCATTTCTTTGGTTTGTCTCTTCCCCCCACCTCCCTTTGTTAATTTGTTTTTTCTTCTTAAATTACACATAATGAAATCATATGCTGTTTGTCTTTCTTTTGACTGGCTTATTTCACTTAATGTTATACTCTCTAGATAGATCCATGTTGTTGCAAATAGCAAGATTTCATTCTTTTTTATGGCTAATATTCTTATGTGTATCACTTTTCTTTATCCATTCATTCATTGTGCTAATAGTTTTACAATATCTCAATTCTAAGGAGAAACTTTTAAGATATAAACTGATAAAGAGGGAAGCACAGATAAAATTGTGGGACACAAATCTTTACGCTTTTTCAAAGACAACGATAAAAGGGACAAAAATGAGATAGAAAGATAAAGGACACCAGAATGAAAAAGAATGGTATGAAGTTTAGAGGTCAATCTTGCAAAAAGATGGGGGTGGAGGATCTCTTCCTTTGAATGTCATGGATGCTAGAAAGCAAAGTGGGTGAAGGTAGAAGCATGTAGAATGGAAGTTAAAGTTAGGTGAAGGAAAACAATAATAGATCTTCTCATGTTCTCAAATTGGCTAGAAGTAGGGCTTTAGTTGGTGAAATTTCTGAGTGTCAAAGGCCTATTGAGCCCCTATTAGAGAAAAATTTATAGAACTTGGAGGAAAGTAAATTATTAGAAGGGGCTAGGTTTAATTATTTTTCATACAGACAAGCTAGACCTTTACAAAGTGGTCCTTAGTCACACAAAGATAACAAAGTTCTTCCACTCAACTCCTCAATGAGGGTTGCCTTGTGATACTAGTTAAATGGTATTTGTAGATTAGGATTATTTTCTAATTTAAGGTCTAGAATGATATCAAGGGCTAATCCTTCCATGTGAATGATCAGAGCTTAAACTTCAGTGCTAGAACTCTGCTGACACAGGATACTCTCTGGACAGGTCCTGTGGAAGTAGACAATAGGAACAGAAGAGGATTTCCAATGGTCACATCAGCCTCCAACATCACCTCAACCCATCCGTCAGTCTTTGTGTTGATGGGGATTCCAGGCCTGCAGCACCTACATAATTGGATCTCCATTCCCTTCTGCTCAGCTTATACTTTAGCCTTGCTAGGCAACTGCACCCTCCTCTTCATCATCCAGACTGATGCAGCCCTCCACGAGCCCATGTACCTCTTTCTGGCCATGCTGGCAGTCATTGATCTGGTTCTCTCTTCTACAACACTTCCCAAAATGCTAGCTATTTTTTGGTTCAGAGATCGGGAGATCAACTTCTATGCCTGTCTGGTCCAGATGTTCTTTCTCCACTCCTTCTCTATCATGGAGTCAGCAGTGCTTCTGGCCATGGCCTTTGACCGCTATGTGGCTATCTGCAAGCCACTGCACTACACCACAGTCCTGACTGGGTCCCTTATCACTAGGATTGGCATGGCTGCTGTGACTCGGGCTGTGACACTAATGACTCCACTCCCCTTTCTGCTCAGACGTTTCCACTACTGCCGAGGCCCCCTAATTGCCCACTGCTACTGTGAGCACATGGCTGTGGTAAGGCTTGCCTGTGGAGACACTCGCTTCAACAATATCTATGGCATTGCTGTGGCCATGTTTATAGTGGTGTTGGACCTGCTCTTTGTTATCCTGTCTTATATCTTCATCCTTCGAGCAGTTCTACGTCTCTCCTCTCAGGAGGCCCGTTACAAGGCCTTTGGGACATGTGTGTCTCACATAGGTGCTATCTTAGCTTTCTACACACCTGTGGTCATCTCCTCAGTCATGCACCGTGTGGCTCGCCAGGCTGCCCCTCATGTCCACATACTCTTTGCTAATTTCTATCTGCTCTTCCCACCCATGATTAATCCCATCATCTATGGTGTCAACACCAAGCAGATTCGCAAGCGAGCCTTAGGACTATTCTCAAGAAAGGATGTATAAATGGAGAGTTAGGGACAGGTGGAAAAAGAGTGGGACAGACTGAATGCTGAACTGGGGGTGGGGGTATGATAGGAAGTGGAGGGATGCCAGTTTAGTTCTTTCCTGGTATAATGAAAAAACTTAATGATGTCCTGAAACTCAGTCACCAGTCTGATCAGGACTCATGGGGCTGTATTCTTTGGTTGCCTTTGAATTCAAAGGCTGACTGCTGACTTTGCTGCCTTCTCAAAGAGCCCACTCTATTAGGAGGCTTGACAAAGGCTTGACCCACTCTCCTCTTGGTAACATCATCTAAAGACAAAAAGATGCTTTCAAGTTCATTTAATAAGACTGTGAGAATCTGAGTTTCTATTCAGAGCCACTGGGATCATGAGCTGGGAAAGACCAACATTTCATCTGAGACAAGAGTACTTATACAGTTTGAAAGTTGATGTCCAGTATCTAGCTAAACATTACCAGTTTTGGGGAACTCAATCTTCCTGGGCTATAGGTTCCAAGTCAGACAATTTTGCTTGTTAAAATTTATTTCTTCAGTTGAGTCAGCCTATGTATTCTTTGACCTATTTTGACCTCTATATTCTCATGGCCAATCTCTGAGTAAAACATGTCCCCTGCCATTTCTTTACACATCATGCAACTCTTTGCACACAGATCTAGCTTATGTTTTCACCAAGAATGTGAATTCTTTATTCATTCAATAATCCAGTCACAAAACATTATTGAGTCCTAAATCTGTGCTGGGAATACATATTAAGGTGGGGGTGCTGCACTTATGTCTATGTCCTAAGACAAAGGAGGAAATGCTAAACATAATAGGTTGTCTCTGACCTGCCCATCACAAGGCTCAGTATCATGAAAGACATAGGTAGGCAAAATAGACAGGAGATGGGGATATTGACCTGTATTCTCTTTCTTTTCTTCTATCCAATGCAAACTTACATGCTAGAAAATTTCCTTAATGTTAATCCTGACAACTAGAATTTGTGTGTGATCATATAGGCCCTCATACACCATCTTCCACAAATGCATTCTTCTATTTTTATCTTGTGAGTCCCTTGTTTCCTCAGACTACTCTTTAGAAATTATATATCTCTATCTTATTCTGCCTTAATTTCTGTCTCTGGGTCTACATATATATCTAGACATATTATTTAGCTTTGAAAGAATCTGAGCCTATGTCAGGTGGGGTATGGACGGATGGAAGTTTCAAAGAGGGGAGACTGTAGCACGAACCCAGGGTCTTATGCTTGGTTCACATCTCTGCTTTTATAATTCCCTCTGACACCAAAACACACACACACACACACACACACACACACACACACAC
>NC_064808.1:52423067-52488607 GCF_023721935.1 Panthera uncia | reverse complement strand
TCCCTTATCACTAGGATTGGCATGGCTGCTGTGACTCGGGCTGTGACGCTAATGACTCCACTCCCCTTTCTGCTCAGACGTTTCCACTACTGCCGAGGCCCCCTAATTGCCCACTGCTACTGTGAGCACATGGCTGTGGTAAGGCTTGCCTGTGGAGACACTCGCTTCAACAATATCTATGGCATTGCTGTGGCCATGTTTATAGTGGTGTTGGACCTGCTCTTTGTTATCTTGTCTTATATCTTCATCCTTCGAGCAGTTCTACAGCTTGCCTCTCAGGAGGCCCGTTACAAGGCCTTTGGGACATGTGTGTCTCACATAGGTGCCATCTTGTCCACCTACACACCTGTGGTCATCTCCTCAGTCATGCACCGTGTGGCTCGCCAGGCTGCCCCTCATGTCCACATACTCCTTGCTATTTTCTATCTTCTTTTTCCACCCATGATCAACCCCATCATTTATGGCATCAAGACCAAACAGATTCGTGATCATGTGCTCAGTCTATTTCAAAGAAAGAATGTGTAGATGCATACTTTTTCCTTATCTATCAGTTCAGTACTGAATGCATGCTGGATTGAGGCAGAGAGAAAAACAATCTCAAGTAGGAAATTTGTAATCTCCAAGTTTGACAATTCTTTAGTATGACAAGGAAAATGAGGTTTTATTCCTCACAGATCCAGTTAGATCAAACCAGGTATGTCCCTTTAGTCCATCGGGTAGCAGAGGTTTGACCTTCCTTTTTTCATAGACCTATCACATGATTAAGAAAAACAAAGAAGCTTCCAAAATGCCATTGCCATCTAGGTGAAATACAATAGGAATATTGGCTGAGATTGGCACAAGAAGTTGAGGTTTTGTGAACTTTTCATCTAGACTGAGTAATTAACCACAAATTTTGTGACCCGAAGGCCAGCATTACTTCCAGTACTATAACTGCTTCCATAGTTTTTTTAAGTGGCCTCCAGCCTCTGCCACTCTATTAGCCTACTACACCCAATGTTATTGGCTCTACACTTGGACAGCTCCACTTCTAAGCAGACTTATTTCTTCCACTAAGTCAGTGTGAATCAGAAAAGAAGTTCAAGGAACAGCCAATTCCTTTGTTGAACATTTAACAAAGGAGTCCTCTGACATCCCTTATATATATTCATATCATGTAACTAACTTTTCATGTACATATGCATTTCTAAAAAAACATTAGTAATGTTTATTGAAGAGCTTAATACCATCTTTGAGCTATGTATTATGGAAAGAGTAATACCCTTTGTTCTTGAACTTGAGACATCTGAAGCTAAAGAAGTTATAATATATAGTTGTGGTAGACTGTATTATTGTTCATAGATATTTACTTTTCATACCTCTACCATGGGAGGGAAATTTCCTCACTCCAGGAATGCTAAGTCTTGCTATGTGACTTTCTTCAGCCAATGAAATTTGAATGGTCTTAAAATATTCCACAATAATCACAAACTTCAAAATGCATTTGTGTATTTTCCTTCTCTCTTGCTTTTTGCCTGTGCCACAAGAATGAGCATGTCCCTGTACAGGGTGTTTCCTTCAACCTAGACCCATGATTGAGAAGATCCATGGAGAGATGAATCAGACTTATAGTCTGGAGCATAGCTACCGCTGACCCCAAAACGTTACTATAACATGAACAAGGATGATTTTGTTATTCTTGCAGTAAAATGACATTTGGGAGTTGTTTTATAACATAACCCAGGGAAAGCAGATTGCTGGAGTTGTAAGCTATTTTGCCCTCTAGTTCATGACAGTTCGAGACCTTGAGTATTTGAAGAAAAGGAAAGTATACTATTTCTTTTTCTAGTACGTCCTAAAAATGAAACTGGATTTCACTTATCTTTCTGCCTTTGTCTCCTTATGCAAATTCATAATTGAACACTCCTTTAGTCAGTTCTTTAAAGAAGCTCTCATACACTTTCATGAAGGTCTATTTATACAACCATGTTCTTCTATTTTTTTAATTTTTTAAACCTTTTCTTTCCTAAATCATAACTAAAGGAGTTTCTCTAAGAACAAAGAAACTTGGTAGGCTCTGAAAAAGCATCCCCAGACCCTCCTCATGTTATACCATGATTTACCTCATAGGGACATATGGAGGGTGCTGCTTTCAATAGGTCTCTGACCAGATCCCAAATGTCTCAGTCATCCAGACATGAGTTAACTGGACAGCAATGAAGGAAGTGATATTAACCAAGAGCCTCTGACTGTTCCCTGAGCCTTCCCAAACTCTTGCTTGTTTTTTCCTGAGTTGAGTTCAGGCATTCTGGATAATAGATTAGATTGGTATTCAAAAACATCTACTCTCCCAGAGTATATAACTCCACAGACTCAGGGGTTGGCCATCTGCACCACTTTGTTAATGGGGCAGTAGCAGATGCAGTACAAAGACCTGAAATTTGCTCGTGCAATGGGGCTTGTTGTCTTCTGACTTTGCTGCAACATGACAATATACCCTGGTTAGCTCGTTGGTTCAATGACGATGAAGAAAATGTGGAGCAGAGATGCCTGATCAACTTGCATATTAAAGCAGAACCTCACAACCAAATCCAGCTTGGATCAGCAGGTTCCCCAGCTGACCTGCAAATGGATAAGCAAATTCAGTTGAAATCAGCAGAGTCATCTCAGCCAATCTCCAGGTGTATGAGAGATACATTTTTACTGTTATATGACACAGATTTTGTGGGTATTTGTTCCACAGCAAATTCTGGAAACTATTTATCTGTCATTGTTATTTAGTAAGCTGAATATAGTAAATGGATTAAATAAGTATTTCCAGGCTCGAAGACCTGATTTGTCCTTATGTTTGGTGCAGAAATGAAACTCATACCCTCCACAGAATGATTTAATCCAACATGTAAGTCTGACAGTATAGGAACTCAATTACTATGTAATAACAGTATGCACTGCTAGCTTTATTCACAATAATCAAAGGTGAGTTATTTCTTATCTTGTATTAACACTGTGTGCTTAGATGGAGCATAGTCATCAGAATACATGTATGCTATTTTTATCTTATTTTTCCTTGGTGAGTTATATTTTATTTTTGGTTGGAGATAAAGAATACATGGACTTTACCATAACTTTTGGAATTTTAATTCATTTTTTCATATTAAATATAACTTATTGTCAAATTGGTTTCCATACAACACTCAGTGCTCTTCTCAACAGGTGCCCTCAATGCCTATCACCCACTTCCCTCTCTGCCCCACCTTCCATCAACCCTCAGTTCTTAAGTATTTAAGAGTCTCTTATGGTTTGCCTCCCTCCCTTTCTGTTTTCCCCCCCTCATGGATGCTATTTTTAGAGTTGAAGTTTTACAGTTATATAAGTGATACAAGAGGATACAGAAAATGTGCACTAATTTGAACTTAAACACAACACTTCCAACAATTCCTGCACCCTACTTTTGGGTTTTCTGAACCCTGAATAATTGTAAGTTGCCCAAACAATGCCTCTGCATGGATCCGTGACTGACCCAGACATCAATTTTAGCTAGAGCAGCCCCAGCACATTGATAGTTTGGAATGGCCAAACCACCGAGTTTGAATGCAGACTAACATAACAAAAAAGGCAAACTTTAGCCTACATTTTAACAAGCAATATTTGAAATAACCACAATTTGAGCATACTTTCATGTCGTGTTTTGTTCAGGATGCTTCTGCATCACTGTTTTGCCTTTTATTTCCCTTTATTGTATTTTTAAATCTCTGATATTGTACATTTCATCTGATATTGTAATTTTCATAGGTAAACAAATATATTTTACTTCAGATATTAAAATTTTCAAATGTGAAAATTACATTTAGGTATTTTTATATCTTCTGATGCCCCTAATATGCTCAATCTCTCCTCTAGCCTGTTATACCATTACAGTTGTATTCTGTATGCTTACTATCTTTATACGCTAATTTTATCATCTGTACTTTGTGATTTGTTTTGATTTTTCTTATGTGTATTTCCTGATAATTAAAAAAATATATGTTTATTTTTGAGAAAGAGAGTGTCAGGGGAGGGGCAGAGAGAGAGAGAGGGAGACACAGAATCCAAAGCAGGTCCCAGGCTCTGAGCTGTCAGCACAGAGCCGATGCAGGGCTTGAACTCACCGACTGTGATGTGAGATCATGACCTGAGCCGAAGTTGGTGGTTCAACTGACTGAGCCACCCAGGTGCTTCATATTTCCTGGTAATATTTTGAGTGAATGCCAGATGTGTTGAATTTTACTTTTGGGTACTGGATACTTCTGTGTTCATACACACATTGTTGGGCTTTATTCTGGGTCATGGTTATGTTGTTGGAAACAATGTGATCCTTTAGGTTTTGCTTTTAGGCTTTGTTAGTCAGGACTCAACAGCTTTCAGTTTAGGCTTAATTTGTTATCACTACTGAGAAAAAAAGCATTTTTGAAAAAAAAAAATCTTAGGACTCATGAGGATTTCCACTCCAGCTTGTGGGAAAAGAACTATTCCCAGCCCTGTGTGAGAACTGGAGATTGTTTCCTCTAAGACTCTTGGGTGGTCTTTCCTTAGTTTCAGTGATTTCCTCCCATAAAAGTAGTGAATGGTACTCAGGTCAAGACTGCAGATCTCCAGTACATTCTCTCTCTTTTCTGGTATTCCAACCTATGAACTCTAGCTCCCTCAAACATCTATGTTTGAGATATTATTTGTGGTGTCACATGCATAAGCTTAGAAGTCAGATTTTTAAAAAGAGTATGTGATCCCCTAAGTAGAGGGAACAAATCAAAAGAACATAGCCATGTCCTGGCATGGAGGTAGAATGACATGAAAGCAGGCATGGCCCTCAGAATCTAAGGACATGTGGAGTTGGATAGAAAGTTGGAGAAGTCATGAGGTGATAGAATGTCCATAAACTGTAGAATATGCTAAAGTTGTACATATATCTTGTAGATTCCAAAACTCCTAATTGTCTAAAAATGTTGGTCTGTAGAATAGGAGAACAAAATGGTATACTCAGAATTTTCATTTGTTATTTTCTTCAGCCTTTTAATATTTACATTATTGTATGTTTTATAATATAAAATATAATGGTATGTAATGGTTAAGTACATATTACATAATGTACATTTATATGTAAATATAATACTTGTCTAATATTTGCATATGTATAAGTATACATATACACATGTATGTGAATGATCAAGTTTATGGTCTACTGGCTTGGATTTCCTCGATCTACTCCAGTCATGCACATCTCTTTCTTGAGGAAGCATGTTCTGGTTTCTGCTCTAATCCCAGCATTAGATTCCTCCTTCTTCCCAGGAATGGCACTTGGTCTACATTTCAAGCAGTTTTGACATCAAGTAGAGTTGAATTCTAAAATATTTCTATCATCACTCTTTGGAGAGTTCCTTGCCCACTGGTGTTTGGGAAGCTTAGTGAGTTAGAGACAGATATACTAACCTTACTAGAAGCAGACTAAAGAATGGTCCTCACTGCTCCCTTCAGTGTAGAGCTGCCTCCACAAAGACATGACTAAAATCCAGGGGTCTGAGGAGCTCTTGGGTATGAGTCCAGTTTGGGGGATGTCTAGTCACTTTTGGTAGTTGAGTTCCTACATTCCTGAGACCTCCCTCTAAGAATGTATCTGGTTAGTCCTGGTTTTGTACCCCTCCTTAGTTCTGAAGCTTTCCTTTTGTGACACTGGGGCTGTAAAAACACTTTTTAAAAAGACAAATGCTAGGATTTTACAGAAAAAGAAGGATGATGTAAAGTTTGATGGCTAAAAGAGAGCTTGTCCTTATTTTAAACAGATGATGGGTATCAAAATATTTTTTATAATACTAAATACATTTAGAATTTTGATATAGCAGTTTGATTTTAAAATGCCAATGTTTAATGTAATCTGGGAATTATATATTTTAATTTAATTAGATACAAATTCTATATGTAAACTTGATTTTGAAAAATTATACACCTCTTTATGCAGTTAAGGAGTTCACTTACACAAAGTCAGAGAATCTCTTCTCTAAAGCACATATACAGACCCTAGTGTTTGACTTGAAACTTCTAGAATGGGCAGGATTTAGATGGACCTATTTTCATTCCAGAAATGAGAATCAGTAGTTTCAAGTTCAGGACTGTAGAGTGATTCTATGTCTCAATCTCTAATGATGTTAAGCACTAACTGAGGAACTAATATTATGTCCGTTGCAGGGTCAACTGATAGATAAGTATGAAAATATGTGACCCTTAATAATGATTGCTAAGTGTATTGTTAGCATTTGAGTTGGACTATTGGTATAACAAACAGCTATCTATTACCCTAAAGGTTTTTTCTGAAGACTTAAGACAGTAATGTCTTAATTGTGTCAAGTTTTATAATACCTGGAGGATATGTAATTTGATCATCTCATCCATCTGAACTTAAAGAAATTCATACTTTCATAAGTTCATTCATCTATCCAAACATTTATTGATTCCTTAAATATGTTATGGGTGGCATTTTTGTACTCATGAGTTATACAGTCAGAACAATAGGGCAGTGTTATAGGAGACCAGATGTGAGTGACTCATATCAAAAAACCTTAAATGCTAGAGCTAGAATCACTGCCTCTTTCAGCACACAATTCTTAACAGCCCATTCTGTCTGAATTCTGTCCTATAATATGCTTAGTTGTAGCCTTTTTTTTTTTTTTCCTTTGGTGACTGCTTCAAAGTTTTGCCCAAGAATTACTTTGGAGTCTAAGTGCAGTCTATTTGATGACTGACACCATGCTTCTTCCAGTCTCCTGACTTTGGCTGGTCTTCTTACTTCTAAGCTTCTGTCATTACCAGCAATATCACCCACAGGAAAGGGAGTGTGTAGATACATGAATGGAAGGAAGATGTCTGGATGCTGTATCATCAGAAATGGAGGTTTACGTCCTCATTCAATGGAGATAAAAATTGCAGGAAGCCGAGTCTGCTCAAAGATCCTTAATGGAATATTGCTCCCATATCTGGTGCTCAAAGGCAATGACCAAGAGAAGACCAGAATGGAAAGTCACTATTTTTAAATTTAGAACCTAAAAAAGGAGTTTAGGGGTCATCTTCTAAAATCTTATTTTACAGGTGCCAACAAAGTTCCCAAATTAGTAGGTCATATAGTCATTGGTACTCCACTATATGTGTTTAAAAATAGTCTCTCATGATCCACATAAGAGTGAAAACATATGGTATCTGTCTTTCTCTGTATGACTTATCTCACTTAGCATAACACTCTCCAGTTCCACCCGTGTTGTTACAAAAGGCCATATTTCACTCTTTCTTATTGCCATACAATATATTCTATTGTATATATAAACCACAACTTCTTTAGCCATTCATCAGTTGATGGACATTTAGGGTCTTTCCATAATTTGGCTATTGTTGAAAGTGCTGCTATCAACATTGGGGTACAAGTGCCCCTGTGCATCAGCACTCCTGTATCCCTTGGGATCATGAGAAACTTAAGACTATGGGGGAGGAGAAGGGAAAAATAAAGTTAGAGAGGGAGGGAGCCAAACCATAAGAGACTCTTAAAAACTGAGAATAAACTGAGGGTTGATGGGGGGGTAGGAGGGAGGGTAAAGTGGGTGATGGGCATTGAGGAGGACATCTGTTGGGATGAGCACTGGGTATTGTATGGAAACCAACAATAAATGTCATAATAAAAAAATAAAAATTATCATAAAATGGTATAGCTTGGTTTTATAGATGAACATAATTTTCACACACAAAAATTATTAATTCAGAAACCTAGAAGTTCAGGGAGACTTGGGAAGATTTATACTGGGGAAACCTGCCAGTCAAGAAGGTATTTCTCTTATGTAAGACTATATTATTAACCCAGAAAAGACTTTGAAAGATAATGAGGCACTCAACAGAGGGTGTGCTTGAAGAAAATGTGGAATAATTACCTGTACCAAGTTTCTTAGTTTGGGCCTATAAGCGTTAAAGTAATGTTCATAAATTTGTCATTTAACTCTAAGAAGTTTTTCCTCAAGTCAAGATAGGAACTGGAATAGTATCTTTCCTGTTGATCCACAATTCAAAATAGAATTATTCAAAGCTTAACTGTCTATAAACAGATGACAGTAAGTGAGCCTGATCTACTTTGAGGCACTTGCGTTAAGCTACAGCAGTCAGCAGGACCTCTGGTTAAACAGAAATCACTCTGTTGAATGATTCTTCTTTCTTGGTTATTGGTTCATCTCAACAGAAGATGGCCCAGCAGAGGGAGTGGTAGTACAGTGATAACATGGTGGTGGAAACAGATCTCAGACACAGTGGTGGAACCAAGTTTCAAACCCAAGTCAATGAGCCTTCATGAAATTAAATAACTTCCCCAAAGCCAGTTGCCTCATTTTCAAAATAGTATAGTATCTATATCTGAGGGTTTGAGGATTTAATTAGTTAACTTCTATAAAGTAACTTATATACTCAGGTTCATATGTGGCAAAAAAAAAATGTTTTATAAAAGATAGTTGTGATGACACTAAATTCTATATTTTTAAATGTTTTTTTTTTTTTTTTTTTTGAGAGAGTGTGAGCAGGGGAGGGTCAGAGAGAGAAGAAGACAGAGGATCTGAAGTGAGGTCTGCACTGACAGTGAGCCTGATGTGGGGGTTGAATCCACCAACCATAAGAGCTGAAGTTGGACACTCAACCAACTGAGCCACCCAGGGGTCCCCCTGTATAGTTTTAAGCGGTATGCGCCACTGCTTCCCTTTAGTTGTAGCCTTGTAATCTCTCAGGTATAGGAAAGCTCTCGATGACATAGATCCTCTCCTCAAAGCCTTGTGTTGCAGTAATGCATGTCCCATGTATGCTTAACTTTTAGTTTGTTAACTTTTTGTTCTAGTCTCAGGGTAAAACATTTCTCTATTAGTGAGCTATCCTAACCCTATGAATAATTTCTTATTGGCAACAGGAGTGTTTAGGAAGATAAAATGAATCATTAAAGAGGTAAAAGTGAGGTCCTGCCTATTGTAAAAGAGTACATAGAGTAGTACTGACTGGATTTTCCTTCCTGCCTTAGATTGGATGAGGGTGGGTATAGAAAAAAAAAATCTCATCAATTATGGTTTGATTAGGAAGGCAGAACCACTATGAATGATATGGAATAAGGGGTTGATTATGGGTATTAGACCTTAAGGAATTAAGGGATCTGGTGAACTATATGGAAGACTATGTGTCTGAAGTGACCCTACAATTCAGCAGGACCAACACTCAGAAAATCTGGATGTGGACTGGAAGAATAAAGAGTAAGGATAAGCGTCTCCCAAAGATGAACTGGAACCTACAGAGGAAGCCTCAAATCCATGTCACTCACTGCCTCCAACCTTTACAATGCAGGGGACTGGAAGAAAGAGCTACCTTTTACCATGGAGCTGAGCACACACCTTACCCAGGGTCTGGATAAATGGAAGGAGATACAGCAGAAGATGAAGGAATTGTGGGTTCAGTGGCTACTCCTTGCGCACAAGGTGAGCCCATAGGATCAGGGAGCTAGAAGGAGCTACAGCATCATTGGGCACTCTACACAAGCCTTTAGAAAATAATGGTTGCTCTTTCACCACTGCCTTCTAATCTCACAGAAATAGGCCTTCCAGCCAGCCCTAACCAGGAACCTCACAGGGAAAGGAATTCTGGGAAACAGTTCCACCTTGGCCAGGAAGACACAGTACAATGTCCTAACATTAGATGCATCTGAGAAATCTTGTACTAATCAAGTTGAGAATAACATTAGCTCCTGAGTGGAAAGTCTACCTGTCTACTTACCTATATCCTATATTTGTCTATCTAATCTGCCTATAGCACACAGTGAGATGATTGTATCACTTGAATGATTAGGTCTCACTCTCACTTTCATATCCATCCAACTTTAACAAATAAGGATTGGACCTGAAGATATTTCTTGAAAATGAGTCCTTGCAAGATTCTTATCCAATTGTGAGCAACATAATAAATTTTATACTTGGATAGTGTTGGTTCCGTTTGAATCAAGTGAGTTGGTTTCCCTCATTGCTGAAGAAAAATGTGAACAACCATATTACTCTCCAAGAAGGAGATTTGTGCTTGTCAGGCAAGATTTCCAGAGGTATAGATCCCTCAGATCTTAGGTTTTTATTTAATATTTTGCAGAGCCACTTCTCAAGCTCAATTCTAGAATTCTCAATTCTAGAATCCAGTCATAGAAGATCCGAACAGTCAGGGATTTCTATTTTACCTTTCTAACAGGACAGAAGATTCTTGGCTTTTACGTTCAAAAGCCTTGATCCAGAAAGACAAAAGATTTATAAGGGCATCCGATCTGAAAAAAAATGTGGTGGGGTATCTGATCTGGCAGAACAGGTTTATTTTTCTGGCTTTAGATTAGGTTAGGCACAAAGACCCTATGTGCCTGGCAGAACGAAGGACATTAGTTGGAACCATGACTTTTACTCCCTGGCTCTCAAGGCTCCAAGTGGTGTTGAAGTGGATCCTAAGCATTCCTGAGGCACAAGTGAGACAAAGAGTTGGCTGAAAGAAAATAAGAGTGGCCACTCTGACCACTTTGCACACAGCCTTGTTACTGGGGCAAAGGAATGAGAACTAGAAGGATACAGAGTAAACAATCCTTGCCAGGGTCCTGTGGGAATGGGATTACAAATCTCAGTGGATCAACAGTACCAGAGAATCCAGTAGAGAATCTTCTCTCCAGAAGATTTCTGTGGGAAATTGACTTTGAATAAGATGTTCAATTATTGGACTTATTTGTCATGTCCCCATCCTGTATTCACGAGGGTACATTCGCTTCCATCATGCTCTGAGCTCACACCTTCATGAAAGTCCAGACATGACTACATTTGACAATGGGATTAAATGCTTTACTGTAACTCAGCTCAACCCTGAGTCTGATAGGTATGGGTGTTGTCATGGGTGGTTGTCCCTGGATGGAGTGGGAGCACCCATCCATGTGGTATTTTCTCCTTTTTGCTCTCATTTAGTGCCATAGGGGGATGAAGTTGGAGATGCTTGGTATTTGGTTTTGGACATTGGTAGACATGGAAGATCATCTAGAAGTATCATATTGTGGTATATCTGAGATTGTTTGGCTATAGAGTTCTTGTACTAACCCTGCTGTATGCAATTAAACCCTGAATAAAAGTCCTGGATCTCCATACACACTGTTTTATGTAGCATAAATCATGGACTTTATACAATATGCCAAAGAACTATTCTATGATGAAGGTTTCTTTTCATTCCCTTCAGCATTGGTGCCACTGATGGATTTGGGCATGATTTTTCTTAATTTTCTCCAAAGCCCAGGGTTATGGTCAGGAGATAATTCTGTAAAACAAACTTTTAGCTCTGAGGCTTCTATATTATCTTTTAATCAACTCCTATTTTAAAAATATCAGTGGGTATATTATATTTGGCACCAAAATTATGTTCATAGAACATAACTTTTCTAAAATAGGTGAACTTGGGTTTGGCACTGGACTTCAGAGTCCTTGATAAGGAGATGAGGGAATAAGCACTCCTCACCCCAAAACAATGGAGGAAAATCAATATGCTCTAAGCAGCGTCAGACATAGGATTCTGAGGAAATAAAATATCGCAAACTCTCTTCTAAGTTTTAGTTTAAACCCCTAGCTAGATAAAAATTTGTGTTTTCCTTGAAAATTTTTTGGATGATAGGAGGTTTGAATATTGCTGTGGCTTTATCATTGGCTTCTTTAGATTATACTTTCAAAATATTAAGAGGATTTATTTTTAACCTAAGGTAAGTCACTTTAGATTTTGTAATGGTTTGTAAACTGAGGGTAAATGAGCATTTTAGACTTAAAGTCTAAAATATTTCAGAACTAAAATGGATATACCATAATTCTGAAACACTAGAATTGGGAATTGCTTTTTCATGCGTTACCACAAAATTCTTGTAGGTTTCTAGCCTGAAGTAATCATCTCGTTATAGAATTTATATGATTAACAAAAAGGGTCTAATCATAACAAAATAAACCAAGAATTTTCCAAAAGGATCTGAAGTTATTTCCTCATTTGTATCTACCACTGGGTCTTCGCTTAATCTCATCACTTTTACTGTATTCTCTACCTAACTTCTTTCCTGTCAATAATCCCACCGTTACTTTCTTCCCTTTTTGTCATTATTTCAGTGTAGCTACTGTCCTTCACGACCATCTCAGAGCCTCTAAAACAAAAATCTAATGTCCTTCTGTCTCCTCTTCCCTTCTTTCAATTAGTTATTAAGAGGAGATGTGGGATATTGCATTTACATTTATTTAGATGGAAGAATGACCTGGCTTGAGGATTAACTCCTATGGGCAGTGAGGTCCAGTCCAAAACCTATTAGATTAAGATTTCCCACATTCATGTTGCCTCCATCCTCAACAAAAGGTCTTTTCTGTGGCAAGCCAAAAGGGTTGGAAAAAGATTGCTAATGCAGTTGAATTTTTCAAGGTCTTTACTAACAATTTGCAAATTGTCTTCAAGAAGGTATTAGGGTATAATTTTATCTTCTACAAGTTGTGCGAAACATACCCCAAAAAGAAACTAGAAATCCTTTACAAAAAATGTCAAAGATAGAAATAATCTTACTCCTGTGGTTGGCATGCTTGTGTCTTATAATTTTATGAAGTTGAATATGAAAAGGGATACTATGTAAGAACTCATGCCCTGATTTCCCCATTCAGATATTCTCTCCACTGAGAAAATCCATAGTCAAATGGAATATATTCTAGTATTCTTCTTAGACCCTTATCTCCCACAAGTCAGGAAAGACCTAATTGCATGGGTGTTATTTCATTGGCTTCCCCAGTCAGAGCCTTTTTGTGTAAGTATCTGTATGCCCCACAGATGCAGAAGAGTCACTTGGGTTGAGACTCTGCCTTAAGGATGTGGAGAAATCTCTCTCATATCTGTTTGGTACGGACAGCATAGACAACTGGGTTGAGGATGGGTGGGATGAGGAGGTAAAAGTTGGCCAAAAGGATATGGATATGGGGAGGCACATCATGTCCAAAGCGATGAGTGAGAGAAGAAACAGCAATGGGGATATAGAAGACAAGAATGGCACAAATATGAGAACTACATGTCCCTAGGGTTTTAAGCCTAGCCTCAGGGGTGCCCAATCCCATTACAGCCTTGAAAATCATCACATAGGAGGCAGTGATGGCTAATGAATCCAAGATCAATACCAGGAAGCCAATTCCCATTCCGTAAAAGTTGTTGACTGTTGTGTCACCACATGCCATGGTGACTACAGCCATGTGCTCACAATAGGAATGGGCAATGATTTGGGTCCGGTAAAGGGGCAGCCTCAGGCGAATCATCAAAGGTAGGGGTCCAATGTAGAGTACTCCACGGAGGAGGGCAGCCAGGCCCAAACGACCCACCACTGCATGAGTGAGCACTGAGGTGTGGTGTAATGGGTCACAAATAGCGACATAGCGATCAAAAGCCATGGCAAGGAAGATGCCGGACTCAACAGTGGCAAAGCAGTGGATGAAGAACATCTGAGTCAAGCAGGCATCCAGGTCAATGTTGCGGGCACCAAACCAGAAGATAGCTAGCAGTTTGGGCATGGTAGAGGTTGACAGGACCAAGTCAATGACAGCCAACATGCATAGGAAGAAGTACATGGGTTGGTGCAGGCTGCGTTCCATCTTTATCACCGCCAGGATGGTCACATTCCCCACCACAGCCACCAGGTACATAGAGCTGAAGGGGATAGAAAGCCAGATGTGCAGGGACTCCAGCCCTGGAATTCCAGTAAGCCAGAAAGAACTAGGCACCAAGCAGGCATTGTTAGATATGAACATGTTTCAGGGAGTGGAATATCCAGGAGATAGTAGCTCTTAGTTTTAGACTTTTATTCTTATGAGAGATATTGTCTCTGGAAACTGCAGACTACTAGATTCTTATTTTCATCCTGTACAACTGGTGGAACCTATAATAAAGAATTCTGAATGTCTACTTGAAGATTGTCATGTTACATATTTTATTAAAGAAACTATGCATGAAAACACCCAATGGTAAATGTAGAAACAGGAATGCTTATGACTTCTGATAAAATGCCCTACTTCACCCTAGAAGTCTCCTCAAAATGGTTCACCCCCTTTGATCCAGTATTCTTGCTTTGGGAAGTACTTCCTAAAGGAAATGGAAACTACAGAAAAGTTCTATGTGCAATGATTAAATGTATATACATGTAATGTGTTTAGCTCAGTGCCTGCATATACTTTTCTGTATAAATAGTAGCATTAATAACATTGATTAGCTATTTGCAACTGTTTATTTCATAATGAAAATTTAGAAGTGTGTATTCAAATAAAGCATTGCTTAAGTTGTAGAACATCCATTGAATGAATTAGAATTAGGTTTATAATATTTTTAGCCCTATGTATTTACCTGGTAAAATGTTTACATCATTACAGTGAGGGGATGGCAGGAGGCAGATTGAACTACTATGTAGTTTCATTAAAATATGTGTCAAGGGGCGCCTGGGTGGCTCAGTTGGTTAAGCATCCGACTTTGGCTCAGGTCACGATCTCACTGTCCAATGAGTTCGAGCCCCGCGTTGGGCTCTGTGCTGACTGCTCAGAGCCCAGAGCCTGTTTCAGATTCTGTGTCTCCCTCTCTCTCTGACCCTTCCCCGTTCATGCTCTGTCTGTCTCAAAAATAAATAAACGGTAAAAAAAATTAAAAAAAAATACGTGTCAAACGTAACTGAAATGTAAAAACATACCCTTAATTTTCTTCCCTTTTTATATGTGTACATTCAGTCTTCTAAAAGTGGACAAGGGCTTTAAAAATGGTCTTAGATCTATCAAAACCCAATCAAAAACAGAGGGACAATTTACTAAGGAAAATACATCAGTGAGGTACAATTCCCTTCTCTAAGGGTTTAACACTGGATTAGTCCGATTGTCAAATCTAATTGGCTTCTTCAAAGATATTTGGCACAGGATCTTATTCTCAAAGAAAAAGATCTTTCATTTAAGGTTGCTCAGATTTCATGGTTACAGGATGAAGAGATGAAGTTCTTTAAGAGAGGAAGTTTAATAGTCTGTCATTAGAGTAAACCTATCTAAGAATCTAGGTATCTAGGAGATGAGTAAAATAAGGTGCATCTTTTTATAAGCTTATCTCACTGGATATTTTGCACATTACCTGATGATAGCAATTAAGGAGAATGGACTAAAAGAAAACAGTTGACAGGATCCTTCTTACTGACCACGTCCTCTTGGTCTCTATTCTTTAAAGAGAGGTAAGCATTAAATCACTGGCCATTACTTGTAAAAGACTCATCCACTTCTTGCTCTTCTGCCTTTCAGGCATCTCTAAGAAGCCAGAAATGGGTCCTATTGCTTCACATCCTCAGAGTTCAGAACCTGAGAGTGCAGAGTTTAATTTGGGGCCTGTCCTGTCTTAGGGTTGCCATCCTGCTGTTTCCCGTCAGATTGTCAGCAATAGTCAACAAGTTTCAGCCTCCGCACCCTCACCATTATAGCTTTCTTCACACAGCCATGTTTTTGCTGAGAAGTTTCACCACCATTTTGGTTTTTACATGGGAAATTTCCCCCATTCTTCAAGGCCCATCCCAGATCATCTCTCCCCTAACAAAGCCTTCTTTGGGAACTCTAGTCTACACCACAGTGGGTGGGTAGTCCCTAAATTCCTAATTGTCTGAAGCCCACACACATTTAAAATATTCTTATCTAAAATATAAGTAGCAATTACATTTCCATGGCAAGTAAGCATGAAAATGCCCCTATATAACCTCAGGGATCCCTAATTGTAGCTCCAACACAAGTTTTTACAACTTTTCTCACTTTTTGGTCAGCCACTGATTGGGTGCTGAAAAGAAAAAGTTTTGTGAACTTTAAAACATTTCACAAGTGTTCTTGTTACATTAACTCACTGACTTCAGCAATTCCGCAAATTGGGTACTTTAGTATGCCAGTAAGTGATAATGCCAGTAAGCGATAATGTGTGAAGCCACTTCCTCGGAGTTCCAATGTGAACTTCTATGTCTTCTGGAGAAGACAAGAAAGGGAAAGACGTCCTGGAGGCAGCACCACAGGGACAGCTCAGGGCACCAGCTTTGCCACCTAACAAACCAGATTTCCATTCCAGACCTTTATCTCACTCTATATCTGGGAAAGTAGTCTAAACTCTTTGTCTTTTTCATAAAAAAATGGGAATATCAACTGCAAAGGATAATTATAAAAGACAAATGAAGTATGCAATTCTTGGTGTAGGGCGGCAAATTTCTCTACTTGAATTCTTACTGTTCACTATGGGGAGTAGACCAGAATCATAGATTCTGCAAATTGGCAGTTTCCTAGGTTTCTCTGTTACATGGGACATCTTTGAGGAAGTCTCAGAAGTCCAGTAATTAGAGATGAGACAGGGATTTCAAGGGAACATTAATCAACATGCAATTTTATCTTACAGCAGGGAGAATGCCTGAAGTGTTCTCAAAAAATATTGTGATAAACTACCATCCTAAAGCAGAAAGGGGCCTGATTACTCAATGCAGGGTAGGTTGCTTATCACAAAAGGAATTAATGTTCATAGGATGGACTTAAACTCCCAGATTTCTAATTTTGATTTGTACCAGACCCAGTTTAGTCAATGAAACTGTAATCAAATTTTGTGCTAGGACAAGCAGAATATGAACATATATATAAAAATAAAATCCACTAAAAGTTGATAATTGGCATCTTAAGTGGTGGTTTGAACTATGTTGTGGCACCGGAATTGTGTCACTTTACCCACAATATTCCAGAGAAATATTTTGTGTCAGCCCACATAAAGGCATTCCTACTTGGGACATTGGTGACCAGTGTCTGAAAGTCCTAGAAAAAGCATCCTGATGGGTCCAAGGCTCCTGAGAAAGGTTTTGCTATGGAAAATTAAACATGGGTTAGCAGTAAGAGACGTAGGTTCAAATACTAACTCCGCTGGTTTGGGCTCTAACTTAGGGAGCATACACTCTCTGCCTCAGTTTTCTGTCCTGTTTTCCAGTGTGTTAAATGAAGGAAATAACTACTTTAGGGCTACTTCATGTATTAAGTGACCTGTTTATAATTGTGTGTGCATGGAAGGTCAAGTGTTAGGATGCCTGGCCTCTGGAATAGGCGCTGTGTTTCCTCTCTTCCTACTCCTCCCCTCCATTCTTTGCCCTCTTCCACAGAAGAGACACACAGTACTGTTTCCTTCCATATGGCTTTACTGACTCCATATCCTTCTTTCCTAACTATAGGAGAAGCTTTTTAAGACATGGGTATAATCATTGAAGAGACATGCTGATGGTGTAAGGATCAACTTAGGAGAGGCTGTCTGACTGTGGAGCAAGAGACCAGAGGTCCAATCAGGTTGGAATAGTCCAAATTTTCCTCTTGTGTTCTGATGGACAGTACTAGGCAATGAGGCCTCCGGCCTTGGGGTTTCTCCTCTTTCTTCATAACCCAGGCCAAATTGTGCTCTATTCTACTTTTGACTAGACCCAGGAAGAAGATAAGCCCTTGTTGGACCAGAAGACAAATGTAGTTTCTAGAACTTGGAGTTTGCTCCCACTGACTTTGACTCCCTCACTGGACTGTACTTACTCTTTGGGGGTGCCGTCCTCAGAGCTCTAGGCTATGTTCCTTCTAGTGGTCCCCTCTTGTCTGGATGGTTAGTTTAGAGTCAAGGGGAGGCCATAGCCCTGATCTCTTCACTATTTTCTCCTGTGTTCTTTATCCAGGTGCTGAAAATAGCCAGTTATTTCTCAAGGGCTGCACAAAGAAACCTCTGCCCTTCCCTCTGGACCTTCAGTTACCACCCCCTTGGGAGAAGTCTGTTGTCCTAATCCCACTCCACCCCCAGGATTATAGACTTAATTCCTACTCTCCTGCTGGGGCTTGTTCTAGTCCCAGGTCTCAGACACCTAACCCTCAAGCTTGAGGTACTCAAAGTCTCCAAGAGGGACACTGGGAGGGAGTTCACAAGAGAAGGCTGAAAAAAAACCATCAGATGCTGGTATAATTGATATGGATACTTTTGGGTCCATTATTATGTTATTTAAAAACAAGATCTAAGCTGTGTGTAGATATACTTTATGCACTATGTAGATTTCACTAACATTGTAATTTTCCCTTCTGCTTTTTAAAAAGTCATGTTTGATTAAAACTAAAGATTTGTAATCACAAGTTACACTGTGTGTCCAGGTCTGTGGTTACTTTAACTTTCACTTCTCAGAGTAGCGAGGCTAGTTTGTTTTTGTATACCAAGTGGTACAAACTTAGTCAACATTTTTTCCATTCAACCTTAGGACAGAATCCTAGAAGGGAAATTACTGACCATTGTGCAGGCTTCATGAATTGTTGTCAACCTGCTTTCCAAAATCATTCAGTTTGTGTTTAACCCAGTGTCAAATGCATTCATTTGCTAAATTGCCCTTTAGTAATTTTTAAAATACCCATTATATAGATGAGCAAAACAAAACCTTGTTTTCATGTTTTATTTCTACAGAGTGTGAACATTTTCTATATTTAAACAATTTGTGGCCAATGTATTTTGAACCGATTCTTTCCCCATTTTTTTCTAGCAAATATTCTTAAGTGGGGAGAATGATTTCAGAAAATACAGCCAAGATTGGAATTTTGTGTTTGCTTTTGCTTTTTAAGTTTTTATTTAAATTCCAGTTAACATATAGTGTAATATTAGTTTCAGGAGTAGGATTTAGTGATTCATTTACATGTAACACCCAGTGCTAATCAAAAGTGCCCTCCTTAATACCCATCACCCATTTAGCTTGTTTCCCACCCACATCCCCTCCAGCAACCCTTGGTTTGTTGTCTGTAGTTAGGAGTCTATTTTATTGTTTGCCTCTCTTTTTACCTATGTTCATCTGTTCTATTTCTTAAATACTACATATGAGTGAAATCATGGTATTTGTCTTTCTCTGACATTTCCTTTAGCATAATACACTCTAGCTCCATCCACATTGTTGCAAATGGCAAGATTTAATTCTTTAATGGCTGAGTAATATTTCATTATATAGATATACACACATACATATGTATGTACACACACACACACACACATACGCATCTTCATCCATTCACCAGCCCATGAGCATTTGGGCTCTTTCCATAATTTGACTATTGTTGATAACGCTGCTATAAACATCGGGGTGTATGTGACCCTTTAACTCTCTATTTTTGTAAATACTTAGTGCAATTGCTGAGTTGTAGGGTAATTCTATTTTTAGCATTTTTTTGAGGAATCCCCATACTGTTTTCTAGAGTAGCTACATCAGTTTGCATTCCCACCAGCAGTATAAGAGAGTTCCCCTTTCTCCTCATCCTCACCAACATCTGATGTTGCCTGTGTTAGGTTTAGCCATTTTGACAGCTGTGAGGTGGTATGTCCTCATGGTTTTGATTTGTATTTCCTTTATGAGTGATGTTGAGCATTTTTTCATGTGTCGGTTGGCCATCTGGATGTCTTCTTTGAAGAAGTGTCTATTCATGTCTTTTGCCCATTTCTTCACCGGATTATTTGTTTTTGGGGTGTTGAGTTTGATAAGTTCTTCATAGATTTTGGATACTAACCCTTTATCAGATATGTCATTTGGAAATATCTTCTATTCCATTGGTTGCCTTTTAGTTTTGGCTGATTGTTTCCTTCACTGTGCAGAAGCGGTTTATCTTCATGACGTCCCAATTGTTCATTTTTTGCTTTTGTTTCCCTTGCTTTTGGTGATGTGTCTAGTAAGAAGCTGTTATAGTCAAGGTCAAAGAAGTTGCTGCCTGTGTTCTCTAGGATTTTGATGGTTTCCTGCCTTACATTTAGGTAAATTTATAAAAATATTTTAATTTATTTTTGAAAGAAAGGTCATACATTTTGAATTTTTGTTTATGATGTCAGAAAGTGGTCCAGTTTCATTTTTCCACATATTGCTGTCCAGTTTTCCCAAAACCATTTGAAGAAACTGTTTTCCCCAATGGATATTCTTTCCTGCTTTGTTGAAGGTTAGTTGACCATATAGTTGTAGGTCCACTTCTGGGTTAATTCTGTTCCCTTGATTCATGTGTTTATTTTTGTACCAGTACCATACTATCTTGAAGATTATATCTTTGTAATGTAACTTGAAGTCCAGAATTATAATGCCTTCAGCTTTTTATCCAAACTGCTTTAGCTCTTTGGGGCCTTTTGTGGTTCCATACAAAATTTTAGAATTATTTGTTCTAGTTCTGTGAAAGATGCTGGTGGACAGAACAGATCAATCAAACTAGAAAGTGGTTCTTTGCAAGATTAAAATTAATAAACCCCTAGCCAGACTTGTCAAAAAGAGAAAGAGCTCAAAATCACAAATAAGAGATCACAACTAACACTACAGAAATACAATTATAGGAGACTATGAAAGATTATATGCCAACAAATTGGGCACATCTGGAAGAAATGGATACATTCTTAGAAACAAACTACCAAAACTGAAACAGGAAGAAATAGAAAATTTGAACAGACCAATAACCAGCAAATAAACGGAAGCAGCAATAACAAATTTCCCAATAAACAAAAGCCCGGGGCCAGATGGCTTCCCAGGAGAATTCTACCAAACATTTAAAGAGTTCATACCTATTCTTCTGAAACTGTTCCAAGACATAGAAATGGAAGGAAAACTTCCAAACTCATTCTACAAGGCCAGCATTACCTTGATTCTAAAACCAGAGACCCCACTAAAAAGGTGAATTGTAGGCCAATATCCCTGGTGAGCATGGATGCAAAAATTCTCAACAAAATACGGCAAATTGAATCCAAAAGTACATTAAGAGAATCATTCACCATGCTCAAGTATGATTTATTCTTGGGCTGGACTGGTTCAATATTCACAAATCAATATTATATACCACATTAATAAAAGGATAAGAACCATATGATCTTCTCATTCAATCTAGAAAAAGCATTTGACAAAGTACAACATCTATTCTTAATAAAAACACTCAAGGTAGGGATAGAGGGAACATACCTCAACATCATAAACACCATATACAGAAGACCTACAGCTAGTGAAATCCTCAATGGGGAAAAAACGGAGCTTCTCCTCTAAGGTCAGGAACACAACAGGGATGTCCACTCTCATCATTCTTATTTAACATAGTACTGGGGGTCCTAGCCTCAGCAATCAGACAAGGAAGAAGTCACTCAGCAAGGAAGAAGTCAAACTTTAGTTATTCAGAAAATGTGATATTCTATGCAGAAAACCTGGAAGATCTCATCAAAAATTTGCTGGAACTGATACGTGAATTTAGTAGATTCACAGGATATGAACTTAACACACAGAAGTCTGTTGCATTTCCAGACACCAATAATGGAACAACAGAAAGATCAAGGAATCAATCCCATTTACAACTGCATCATAAACCATAAGATACCTAGGAATAAACCTAACTAAAGAAGGTAAAAGACCTGTACTCTGAAAACTAGAGAACACTTATGAAAGAAATTGAAGATTACACAAAGAAATGGGAAAACATTCCATGCTTATGGATTGGAAGAATAGTGTTAAAAATGCTTATACTGCCCAAAGCAATTTACCCATTTAATGAAAAATTTCCTGTAGAAAGTTCTGACATATACACGAGGTACTTTTGCCATCACTGTTAGTAATATAGGATACTGCATCTATGAGAACGCTCGAGATTTCCTAATTTTTCACACAATATTTTCTCTTCTCTATCCTTTTTGTCAGGCTCTGAACTGTTATTTCAACCTCCTCACCTGCCTTATGGGCCTCTTACTTTCCTAATTCTCTTCTCTAGTACTCAGGTGCCATTATGAAAGTACAAAATTAGTTTATGGGATATCAAACAGCTATATCCTGGGTTAGGCAATGCATTTGCAAAGCAGAACACTGCTTTCCGGCCTTGCTGTTAAGTAGAAAAGCAAAGCATGGCATGTTGTTAATGTGTATCTAGGGGGCACGCCACACTTCCCTTACCTAGTTAATGTATACCTAGGGGTTAGGTCCTGCCTCTGCTCATAAATTCCTTAGACCATGTTATTTCATAGGATATCTTATGCTGTTTTCTACCCTGTTTTCTACATCTGCCCTTTTGAAGTTTTGGGAAAGCCTTAACTTGTTTTTCTGCACATTTTCAATACGTTCTTACTGTCACATAGCCCATTGACATATTGCATATTGTTTCCCTAAATGTATGCTTAATAGGCAAGCTTGAGAGAAACTAGGGGAGACACCCTTTAGACTCCCTTTCTTGACTTGCATAGAGTCTGGAGTAATTCTTTCTGCCACCATCGACTTTACAGCATAAAGCAAAAAGCAGAACCCACAATAGGTGACCCCAACATGATAGCCACATGACTGAGATCGTGATCGCTTAGATATGAAGACTCCAGATGTCAGAATTGACACGTTCCAGGAGAAGAAAGTGAAACCACCTGGACTTCAAACAGACCTCATCCCAGTAAGGGACAGTAGTACCTGCTTGGGTTAACTGCCAACATTTCAAGTATTCAGTGAGAGTATTTTTCTTCTTTACCATGGGCCAACAAATGGCAAACAGCTTTTATATTTGAGAACTTCACAGCAGTTTTAAAAGAAATTTTTTTAAATGTGAAATTTATTGTCAAATTGGTTTCCATACAACACCCAGTGCTCATTCCAACAGGTGCCCTCCCCAATACCCATCACCCACCCTCCCCACAGCAACTTTTAAAGGCAGCTCATTGTACTGTTACAGATTAATTACATTGTTACAAACAATAGGAAAGGTCTAACTCTGATTTCCCAACCATGGTACAGTTGATCTAGATCTATGGGAACAAGTAGGAAGAAATTTAAAAAGAAAACATGAAAAGGGAAAGAAGGTTCCTGCTTCCATTTTAGTGACCTAGAGTTTAGTCCCTACAGCATTATGTCACAGGTAGCTCTAGAGAAGGAACAAATTATAAAAGAAAGCCTAACATCTGCTTCTCCTATGGCACCTCCTACAATGGAGGACAATTTCCCTCTGCCGCCTCCTCCTGTCTCTATTCCTCCTGATTGCTTAAAGCCAATACCTATATCGGAGGGACATAAGCCATCGGTTATGCAGTAATGTTTACAAGAGGGATATGCCGCTAGGGAGCTTCATGCATTCCCCGTCATTACCACTGCTGTACATCAACCTACGCATGAGTCCCTCCCTTTTGCTGCTTTTAAGTAATTGAAACAAAGTGTTGCAGAGAATGGTATGCAAAGCTCCTTTACTAAGGGGATAATTGAAGCAATAGAAAACAGATATGAAGTGACCCTTTGGGATTAGAAGGCATTAATAAAAGTCATACATTCCCCCACTCAGCATTCTGTGTGGGCTTTAGAATATCAAGGCTGTTCCACACAGGCAATTTGTAATCGAGATTTGAGTATTCCAGTAGGAGTAGAAATGCTACAGGGCATAGGCCATGATACCACAACTCAAGCCCATGCTCATGTTAGATTATTCCAACAGTACTCTACTATTGCGATTGCTTCCTGGTCCCGAGTCCCTGACACAAAAACAGGTTCCTTTGCTTCTATGTGGCAGGGAGCCACTGAGCCTTGTGTTAATTTCAGGAATAGGCTACAATGGAGTGTTTCCAGACAGATAATGAAGCTGCTCAAGTTTTACTGCAGCAATTGGCCTGCAAAAATGCTAATGAAGACTGCCAGGCCCTTCTCTCTGGTGTAGGTATTCAAGCCAGAGGTATACCTGAATTCATTAGGATGTGCCAAAATGTGGGGACTGAAACACATAAAGAAGAAATTCTTGCTATTATGAAGCCATCACCAGCCTCTCATGCCTGCTTTAAATGTGGAAACCCAGGGCACATGCAAAAGGACTGTCACCAACAAACAAAGGGACAAACTAGGAAGTTATCCATTAAGGATTGTCCCAGATGTGGAAAAGGAAAACACTGGCAAAGCCAATCTAAATCCAATAAGGAAGGACTACCTGTCTTTTGGGAAATGAGAGGAGCGTCAGCCCTCATGCCCCCAATCCCAAGTTGAGCAAAACCATACAAACCCCTGCTCCCTCGGGTTTTTTTAAACCAGGTCAAAGAGGAGTTACAGACTTGCAAGTGGCCACCACAGGAAGTGCTGGACTGGATTTATGCACTACCTCAGAATTTTAAACGAACAAGATCATGTCTATATAATACCCACTGGAGTATCTGGCCCCTTACCCCCTAACACAGTAGGAATTATCCTAGGAAGATCTAGCATGACAAAAAAGGCGATATTTATGATAACAGCTAATGGATTACATGTCATTCCTCCAGGAACACAATTAGCACAACTATTCCTAATCCCTTTCAAAGTTCCAGGAACTCTAGCCCAACAAGGGGGCAATAAAGGATCTGGAAGCCCAGGATCCACTGAGTTATACTGGACTCAAACCATTCAATCTGACAAACTTTTTTTTAACTGTTACTATAATTGGAAAGCAATTTACAGGGCTAATTGATATTGGAGAAGATGTTTCCAATGAATGTAGCTTTCCATGAATGGCTTGTACAATGGGAAAAAAGACCTAGCCTCCTAGCTGTTACTAGAGTGGGAGGCACCCATGTACCATTGTAAAGCAAAAGGCCACTCATATGTATCAGGCCAAAAGGACAAACGGATTATGTTCAATCATTTATTCTACCTGTTCCTATGTCTTTATGCGAAAGGGACTTAAAGAATGGAAAGTAGTCAGTCTTTTTAACAGGGGCCATGGTTAAAATTCCTCCCCTTCCCCTGGTATGGAAATCTTCCAGGCCTATTTGAACAGTGGACCCTAAAAGGGGAATAATCAAAACAAACTAAGAATCTAGGTAACTGTTGGAGTCCAGTCATATTGAATCTTCCACTAGTCCTTGGAATATACCCGTTTTTCCAATTCCTAAAAAATCAGGAAAATGGAGATTGTTACATGACCTCAGAGTTCTTAATGCCATTATCCAACCTATGGGGGCGTTACAGCCAGGCTTGCCCAACCCTGCTATTATTCCTTCAACAGGGCCCATTGACCTTAAGGACCATTTTTTACCATACCTCTTGAAAAAGACAAAGAATGTTTCGCCTTTTCTCTACTTGTGACTAATAGCCAAGAGCCTTTGTCTAGATATCAATGGACAATGTCTAGATAACTCAAGGAATGATTAATAGCCCGACTATATGTTGATACTTCATTCAACAAGCCTTACTGCCCACTCAAATTAGGATGGAAATCTTACCATTATATGGATGATATTCTTGCTGCTCCTACACAGACCTTACTTTTCACAATATAAACACTTACAACTTTCCATAAAAGAACATGACTTCAAATAGCTCCTGAAAATGTTTGAATGCAGGAGCATTGGCAATATATAGGACATGGAGTCTTTGCTCAGACAATATGTCCTCAATGCATCTCTTTTTTAATGGTTACTTTTCCAACATAGTTAAGTGATTGAAAACTACAGAAAACCTGGTGGGTAGGTGTCATTACCCTAATTTTTTAATTTAGGTTCCAGTTAGAGTCTAATATTAGTTTCAGGTGTACAATATAGAACACTTCCACACGTTACCCAGTGCTCATCCCAAGTGCACTTAATCCCCATCACCTATTTCACCCATCCCCCACCCCACTGTGGAAACCCTGTTTGTTTCCTAGTTAGGAGTCTGTTTGTCACTGTCTCCTTTTTTTCCCCCTTCGTTTTGTTTCATTTCCGTGTGTTAGTGAAGTCATCTGGTATTTGTCTTTCCCTGACAGGCTTATTTCACCCAGCATTCTCTCGCTCCATCCACCTTGTGGCAAATGACAAGATTTTATGTTTTTATAGCTGAATAATATTCCATTCCATATACTACATCTCAATTTATTCATCAGTTGATGGATACTTGGGTAGTTTCTGTAATTTGGCTGTTGTAGAAAATGCTGCTGTAAACATCAGGGTGCATGTATCCCTTTGAAGGATTATTTTTGTATTCTTTGTGTAAATACCTTGTAGTGAAATTGCTGGATAAGGTAGTTCTCTTTTCAATTTTTTGAGGAATCTCCATAATGTTTTCCAGAGTGGCTGCACCAGTTCGCATTTCTACCAACAGTGCAAGAGGGTTCCTCTTTCCCCATCCTTGGCACCACCTGTTTCATCACTCATTGATTTTAGTCATTCTATATATGTCAAATTGGTTTCCATACAACACCCAGTGCTCATCCCAACAGGTGCCCCCTCCTCAATGCCCATCACCCACTTTCCCCTCTCCCCCACCCCCATCAACCCTCAGTTTGTTCTCAGTATTTAAAGGTCTCCTATGGTTTGCCTCCTTCCCTAACTTCCCTCCCTTTCCCTCCCCCCCGCCGGTCTTCTGTTAGGTTTCTCAGGATTCACATGAATGAAGACATATGGTATCTGTCTTTCATCTCTTTTTAGGTACTACTCATTTACCTACCTTAAATGATTTTCAAGAATTTTTAGGAGCTATTAATTGGGTTCATCCCAGTTTGGGAATTACTACAGGACAGCTTTATAATATTTTAAAAGGAGACACTGCTTTAGATTCTCCCCATAGTTTAACCCCCAAAACAAAAAAGGAATTATTCAATAATCATTTAAAAATAGGCAACTACATCACTGACAATTTACCCTGTTTATTAAATTTTTTTAACATTTTTTTTTTTTTTTGAGAGACAGAACATGAGCAGGGGAGGGGCAGGCACACACACACACAGAATCCGAAGCAGGCTCTAGGCAGAGCTGTCAGCACAGAGCCAGACGTGGGGCTTGAACCCATGAACTGTGAGGTCATGCCCTGAGCTGAAGTCAGACACTCAACTGACTGAACCACCCAAGTGCCCCACATTTATATTTCCTGCTTTCCATACACCCACTGGTCTCCTAGGCTAGCTTATAAAAGAAATTCAATGTTTAGAATGGCTTTTTCTTTCCCACTCATTTGAGAAAACCCTCCCTCCCTATATACAACAGGATTATTGAAAGACAGATATCATTGCCAACTGATGGGATATGATCCTGATTTCATATATCCTGGGGTATCTTATGAATGCTTTCAAAGGGTTCTTACCCAATCTATGGAACCCTAAAGCGCTATGGCAGATTTTGTCGGCTAACCTGTATACTCCCTGCCAGGCAAATTGCACAATTACCTATTTTAAACATAACCTTACCCAACAAGCTATCTCCACAGCCAATTTCACAGGCAATCATGATCTCCGGTCATGATCTCATGGTAGTTCAAACCCTGCATCGGGCTCTCTGTTATCACAGGGCCCAATTCAGATCCTCTGTTCCTCTCTCTCTCTGCTCCTCCCCCAGTCTCTCTCAAAGATTAAAAAAAAACACACACACACACACACACACACAGACAACATAAAAGAGGTAGAAGGGCCAGGCAATGGTGAAGAGGATAACTAAATGAGTAGTAGTGTCTTCTCTGCTTTAAAATGGTTGAAATAGCAAGTGTATACATAAATCTTAACTTCCATTTACTCTTTTTCTTCTTTCCAAGTTATTTAAATTCCATTAAAGTTTAAATTGTTTCAGGTGTAGAATTTAGTGATTTAACACTTATATACAACACCTAGTGCTCAGTACAAGTGCCTTATTAATCCCAATTACTCTTAAAACCTACTGAAATCTAGGAGTCAGTGCTACATAGGGATGTCTCCTAAGATGTGGAAATAGGAGATTAAAGTGTGAGTAGGATGGGAGGAGATGAAGGCAAAATGGTATCCCAAAGAACATTCGAGATTCTAGAGGTAGGAGAGAATCTGAAAGAAGGTGAGAAGAGCTGAAAGATAGAGGGAAACGTTATTGTCATAATCCTATGTTGATTTCTATGAACCTCTTTCCTGAAGCCAAGAGATGTGAGAACTGCAAAAGTTCTCTTGGACGACTAGGAAGTCTTGTAAACAAACCCTTTGAAGAAATAACTGCAGAACAGAAGTTAAATCCATGAATTTGGGTGAGCCTCTGGTTTATTTGCATATACTTCTATAACAGGGTAGGATTTTTCCATAAGGAGACATCCCACTCAGTTGAAACCTTGTTTCAATTGTAGAAGAATGGCTTGAGTTAAGAGCTCTGATCCTGGATATTTAGAGATGTTATCTGGTGAATTCTACTTATCTGACATAGGAATTTCTGTCAGTATTCCTAGTGGGAAATTTAACAGGTTATTGTAAACACATTCCCTTGATCATCCCAAGGATCCATACAAGTCCGAAACCTACACCTTTAGATTTTTCTGAGAACTAGCCATAATGGGGCTTTTCCTCAGCTCTTTTCTAGAAAGGGCCTTAGAATATGCCTCCTATGGGATGGGGAGAAAAAGTCTTCTTTGAGCACATGGTCTCAGCCTGTGCCCATGCTGGTGGTAACATGGAAAACTTCAGCGTTTTCCTAAGTCAATAACTTTATCAAGATATGGCAGCTCTAGGAATGTTATATAGCTACTATTGTCTCTAGTCTGGCCATTTTCCCAGGACCTTTGTTCTGTTTGGGGGATTAGGAAATGATCCATACCAAAGACTTTGACTTCAGGAAGTGGTACAAGGACACTCCTGGGGATTCAGGGCATGACCTCCTCTATTTGAGTAAGAGGTTCTGTGAGGCATAGCAGCCTCAGGGATGTTGGCAGTTTTGAACATCAATACCCTGAGGAGAGTCAGCTTTCTAGCAATCGATCTTAAGACTGTCTTGGCTGACTTCTGAAGCCACATTTTAGGAGATTCTAGCAGCTGTTAGGGTTATTCAACAGTGAAGTAAATTTGGCTTGGTTCCATGGCCTCACATCCATTTCACACACCCTTTCTTTTCCGCTCTTATGCTTACAGAGTTCTCAGAAGTGCTACTCTCCATCTAGGTTATTAGAGATTTCCACTGCTGGGAACTTCCCCACTCTAATGCCTTTTCCTTACCCCAGTCCATTCTCATCACCAGAAGACTTTGGTGAAATAAGAAGATAATGAAATAAGTTGTGTATAGCAAATACATGGAAAACTCAAGAAGATCTACTGTTCTCCTAGGGTCATTCATAGGAATGAAGTCTGGATGCTAAACTATAGGAGTCCTCTACCATATTCCCAACCTATACCTAATCAAGTTTGCTTCATATGACTTTTGTGAGAGAAGTTTTGCAGATTAATAAAGTCATTAATATAAGATAGTAATTATGAGGCCTTATAGTAAAAATACCAAGAAATGTGGGCTGGGGAATTAATTAACTTCCCTAAAACAACTTAAAGTTCAGGAGTATTTAACTTTTGGTAAACCTTGACTATCTTTGTTCTAGACCTTTGACTATTATTACAAGTCTGTGACAGTAACTATTTGCTGTGGTTTATGAACACTTATTTTGGCATAAGTTTTATATTTCGAAGTAGAACTTCCCATATAACAAACACTAGATTTTGAGCATTGCTCCTTTGTCTCCTTTACTTATTTTCAGTTAAATGGAACTGCAGATCTATGGACTTTCTGATCCTTTTTACCCATGCTCCCTAATAAGTCTAAAGTTACTTAATGTACATAAATTTTCCATTAAATTGTTAAATTGGTTTCCTATAATTTTTAGTTCAACCATGGTCTCTGGCTGCTATGAGGGATTTATTCTTCCAGTCCACCCTTATTGTCAGGTACTTAGGAGTGCTAAGTACCAGGCAGAGAGATACCACTCCTAGTATTTGCAACTACTCTCAGCTGAGAACAACGATGCAGGATAAGGTTGTTTTTCCGAAGAGGAGGGAGGGGCAGAGAGCCAGAACGCCACCACTGGAACACATTCTGTGTGTCTCAGACAGATGTTCTCTGTACCAGGCAGCCACATGGGTGAAAATCTGCTTCTCTGAGCATTATCCATTAGTCTGAGATCAGCTTTCTCATTTATAGACTCATCATATGGGTCTACAATGATTTATTTGTCCCTGTTTTGGATGACACCATAGTAAGTTATTTTATTGTAGCTTTAGGGAAGGAAGAATCTTCTGTCTTCTATAACTGAAGAAAGTTTTTGGTGTATTGTGTATACCACTGTTGAATACTGGGTTACATGTGTCATAAGAAAGTAGATTAGGATGGTGAGATAGCTGGAGCTTTAGGACAGGTATTTGATTAACAAAAAACAAAACAGGAGATAACATTATGGAGTTTCCCCAAAAAGTTAAAGATAAGCCTACCATGTGATCCAGCAATTCCACTTCTGAGCATATACACAAATGAAATGAAAATGGGACAGATATATACACTGCCATATTTACTGCAGCTTCACAATAGCCAAGATATGGGGACAAATTTAGTGCCTATCAATGGATGAATGTATCAAGAGGTGATACATACACACAGGAAGATTATTCAGTCATGAGAAAGAACATTTTGCCATTTGCGACAATATGAATGGACCTTGAGGACATGCTCAGTGAGGCAAATCATATGGTATTTGTCTTTTTCTGAGATCACTTATATGTGGAGTCTAAAAAACCTAAACTCCTCAAAAAAATAAACGTTAAAAAAGCTAAACTCCTAAAAATCAGTACCATGTAATTTGGTAGTTACCAGAGAACTGAGGTGGGGGAGTGGGAGGCAGGGAGGAAGTGGAGAAGACGGGTGTTCAAAAGGTACAAATTTGCAATGAGTAGATAAGTCCTGGATATACAATGCACACTAGTGAATATGGATATTATAGTCAAATTTGCTAAGAGACTGGATCTTAATTATTCCAACCACTAAAGAAATTATGCGATGTGATAGAATTAGCTATTTATTACTACAATGGCAGTCATGGCATAGCATATAAATATGTAAACATTGTATACCATGTGACATATGTAAATTTAAATTTCAATTAAAAAGTCAGCTGTTTAAGTGCAGAAAGAAGAAACGGTCAACTAAAATTTCTCCAAACTATTCTTTAAAAACTGAGGTAAAGACATTCCCAGATGGAGAGATTCATTGCTAGCAGAGTTTAATTATCAAGGTTGTCCTTCAGGCTGAAAGAAAATGATACCAGAGAGTAAATCAAGCATGTGGGAAAGAATGAAGAGCATCAGAAACAAAGGAAATTTCATAACTGTTCTATGTTCCTCACTTATTGACCAGTTTTATGTTACATATACACCTAACAAAGCACCAAAACATAGGGAGAAAAACTGAAGGGAAAAATAATTGGAAGTTTCAATACCATATTCTCTATTTATATAATGATTAGACAGCAAGAATATAGAAAAATTGAACACTACCAACCAAATTAAGTAGTTCACCTTTATAAAACACTATACAATTACAGAACACATTATTTTCAGTCACACATGGAACATTCTTCAGGATAACCAGATGGTATGCCATAAAGCAAGTCAATAAATTTAGAAGGACTTCAACTATGTAAGTATGTTCTCCAACACAATGGAATTAAGAAATCAGTAAGACATTCAGAAAATCCCAAATAGGGATTTTCTTTTAACTTCTAAATAATCCATGGCTCATAGAAAGAAGTGACATTAGAAAACATTTTTAACTGAATGGAAATATATATCAAAATTTATGGGATGGAGCTAGAGCAGTGCTGTGCGGGAAATGTAGTTTTAAGTGCCTAAAGTATAAAGGAAGAAAGGTCTCAAATGAGGAGTCTAAGCTTCTACCTTAAACTATAAAAAGAGCAAACTAAACCCAAAGTAGGCCAAAGCAAGGAAATATGAATGGCTATCAATGAAATAGAAAACAGGAAAGTCAAAAGATACCAAAATCTGATTTAAAATAACTAGTTGACCAGTCTTTAAGACTAAGGGAAAAAGAGACAAATACTAAAATCAGGAATGGAAAAGGGGACCTCATTGCTGACTCTGAATTTTGTGGGTATGGAGAGGGCATGATATTTTGGAAAAGTGAGACATAAGATAGGGCTGGCATAATTTAACTTTTGAAAATGTAGAATTCCTTTAGCACTTCTAATAAGAGACCGGTCTAATTACTAGAGAAGGAATTCATCTCCCCCAAGACATTTGCTTGGCTGAGACTGGGAAGGGAAAAGTTCTGAGATCCCTCTGGACAGAATGCCGATCGATTGATTCACTTATAAGGTCTTACCAAGTCCCATCTACTTCCTAGGTATTTATCAGATCATTCCATTTCCCATCAATTACACTGCTCTAAATCTGAATATAGTTCTTTAGGAATCTACAAATTTGAACAACTTTATGCACCTTCCACACACCTAAAACATGGAGCAAGTACAAGATAACTGCAATGAGGTAAAACTATAATTAGGAGGAAAGGAAGTTACCAAATGATTACTGACAGCCAGAAAGAAGGTGAATCAGCCTGCTCAGGCTGCTGTAATGAAGTATTACAGACTGGTTAGCTTAACAAAAATTCTCAGTTCTGGAGGCTGGAAGTCTGAGATCATGGTACCAGCATGGGTGATTTGCAGTAAGGACTCTCCTTGATTTCAGGCCACCATCTCTTTGCTATGTCTGCATATGGCCTTTCCTTGTGTGTACATGAAGAGAAAAGGGAGAGTTCTCTGGTGTCTAAGGACACTAGTTCCATGGGATCAGGACCCCACCCTTACAGCTTCTTTTAACCATAATTCTTTGGAGGGCCCATCTCCGAATAGCTAACCTAGAGCTTTAAAATTTGGGGATGGGGAAGGGGAATACATTCAATCCACAAATTATTTCATGGACTCCCATTAGACTTTTTACCCATTTACCTGGTCAAAGAACTCACTATTACCAGGAGAGTGGTTGTCATGTTAGCTGAAAGCTTGCATACACTGGGAGACCTACCCTTGCACTTTGTCTTTCATAGCCATCCCTAAGAATAACCCTGAAAAGAGTCTCCTCCTGGGGGCCATTTGACCACAGCACAATTCCTATTTATTGGTGGATATAGAAGAACTTTAGCATGGCCTCAGATATTGAGCAATCACAGCAGTCCCATTTCTCCATACTCTGGTTTTGCATTTTAGTAACAACTTCTTTAAAGCCCAACTTGAAATTGGCAGCTTTTCAATTTATAAGGACCACTTTGGTTAATGTTTACAGAGGTTATGTTGAATCATGATCTCTGTACAAATCAGTGTTCTGAAGGAATGCAGACTCCATGGTTTAAGAGACAGAGACCATTATCATGGTGTTGGTTTTCAAGTTCAACAATAGATTGGAGTAGTGAGGCAGAAGTGTTGGTTTTCTTCTATAGTTCATAGATTAAATTTGTTGGGATTCATGGCTTGCAGAAGTTACTTGAGATATGGCAGCTAAAAATCAGCTACAACTAAAGCCAGCAGAGAATACTTTGATCTCCACTCACAATCTCCAGCATTATTATACATCTTTGAGTACAGATTTCTTTCCTTTTGTTTTTTCACCTATTAAAAGTCTCCATTTTCCTAACTTTATTCATGACAAAGGTCAGATTTTTACCTCAAATTTTGGACTTGCCAGTTTCCCTAGTTGCATTAGCCAATTCCTTAAGATTACCCCTCCAATTGGTTCTGTTTCTCTGGAAAATCTTAATTCAGCTTTTGGAAACTATAAGAACATACTTTTAAAGATGGGTTTTCTAAATTGGTTCTGGGTATCTAATTCAAATCTGATTAGACATAAATCACTATTTCCAGCAGTAAAGACCATGAGCAGTTCATGGCATGATAGGGCAATAGAGAAACTTGAAGTATTACCATTGGAAACCTGTAGTTAAGTAAAGGAGGCAAGGTTACAGGTGACTACGTAGGATACCTTCAAACGTGTGTCAGAGTAACAAGTAGAATGGGATTTGCTGGTTATTCCTGATATCACTGGATAAAGTGGGGAAAGAGAAAGATGAGCTCAGACATTCAAATTCCCAGCTCAAGAGCTACATAAGGACCTGAAAGTGTCTATGTGTGCCTTGTAGACACAGGGCTGAGACTTCTGGGGGCGGGGGGTGAGAAACAGACAAAACCAGAATCTTATCCTGGGACTGGCTAAATTACAATGCAAGCTGAACTCAGCCTTGCAGGGAATCAAAGTAAGGGTCTTGGTTGGGAAAAACTGGAATCCTGAAGTTGAAAGGGGATATATGAGAAGACCCAGATAAAGCTGGGGGACATGGAGCCCCTTCATTCTGATGGAGCCCCTTCATTCTAGTATGGAGTATAAGTCTAGTATAGTGTATTCCTAGAAATGAAGTATATAGGAAGCCTATTAAATTCTTGATCTGTAGAAACAAGATTCTGGGTAAGTCTAACCTGAATCTAAAAAAAAATTTTGCCAGTGGAAGTGGCCTCTCCACCTGAGTTGATTAACCCTACAATGGCTGAGGAAACTGTAGTGGTTTTACCTAAGGCAATTGCCACACAGGACAATGCAGATTCTCCTTAGGATCCACTCCCACCCCACTTTACTTTTCGGTCCAGCAAGAGCCCTAAAGGTGAGGTATAAAGTACGACCCAGGAGAAAACACACTACTCCAAAAGAACATGAGTTTTCTAGTTTATATAGACAAACCCACAAAATATGTGTGGGAATGGACATTAAGGGTGGTGGATAGGAAAGAAGATAAACTTCATCTGGTCAGTTTTATTGAGGTGGGTCCAATAAGCAGATATTCTAGATTTAATGTTACAGTTCAGAATCAAAAGGTCTATAGCAGCTCAGTTTTTTGGCTGAAACACGGACATAAGTGTGGCCCACAATAAATTAACTTGAAATGCCAAATCTGCCTTGGAAAACTGTAGGAAAAGGAATCCAGAGACTGGAGATAAAATGTTAAGGTAGATTTTCCATTTAAGGTCAGTTCACACACCCTTACAAGGGTCTGGAAAATATACCTTTCACCACAGCTGTAAGAATGGAGTTTGTGAGAGGAGCCCCAGAATCTTTGAAGAGCTCTGTGATTGCTCTCTTCTGTAGGCCAGGCCTTACAGTCTACCTGCAATGGGAGAAACTGGATGCTGGGATGGCAGGAGCCAAGTGGTAGGGTTTAATTGCCAAAGACGAGGTGGGCATGGTTACTGTGATGGACAGGAGAGTCAAAGTACCAATCAGGATTTTCTGTCTAGTAGAGACTTATAACTATATACTTACAAGTTATAACTTACGTAGTTTATATGTACATATGTATATATACTATTATAATTAGCATAGATTTATAACTCTAAGTCTAGTATGGAGTATAAGTCTAGTATAGTATATTCCTAGAAATGAAGTATACAGAAAGCCTATTAAATTCTTGATCTGTAGAAACAAGATTCTGGGTAAAGTCTAACCTGAATCTAAAAAAAAATTCCTGGCCCCTCAGTCAATTCCCAGACTTGAGCCAGTTTACAGATTCAGAGCCTCTCGAATGAGTGGGAGGCCAAGTTCCCTTGAGGGGACACTACAGGGTACATTACCAAAAGTTTATAGTAGTCATTCTCCCAGTCTTCCCCAAAGATACTTATTTTTAACTAGGGTAACTGCATGAGGGAAAATAATCAGACCGTTTGGAGAATTACTAGACACAGGCTCTGAATGGACACTAATTCCAGTATACTCAAGATGTCACTGTGGTCCCAACAGTAGGGATTATAGAAGTAAGGTGATAGAGTTTGTTTAAATCCATCTTACAGTGGGCTAAATGGGTACCCAAATCATCCCCAGTTTCAGAATACATAACTGAAATAGACGTACTCAACAACTGGCAGGATCCCCACATTGGCTCCCTGACCTGTGGTGTGAGGGTTATTAGAATGGGAAAGGCCAAGCAGAAGCCTCTACAACTCCCTCCAGGAAGACAGTAAACTAGAAGAAATACTGCAGTCATAGAGGGATTATAGAGATGAATACCACCACCAAAGCCTTGATGGACACAGGGGAGGTAATTCCCAACACATCCCTATTTAGCTCTTGCAGAAGACAGATGGATCTTTGAGGAGGACAATGGATTCTTGAAAGCTTAACCAGGTGGTGACTAGTTGCAGTTGCTATGCCAGATGTGATTCCATTGCTTAAGCAAATTAACTCATTCTCTGGTGTCTAATATTCACCTACTGATCTTTCAAATGCGTTTTTCTACATCCCTTCCAGTAAGGATTACCAGAAGCTATTTGCTTTCAGTTGGCAAGGCCAGAAATACGCCTTTACTGTCCTACTTCAGAGGCATATCAACTCACTGGCCTTAGGTCATAGTTTAATTGTCCAGGATCTTGTTCACCTTACCCTTCCACAAGATAGCACACTGGTCTACTGCATTGATGCCATTATTCTGATTTGACCTAAAAAGCGATAAGTAGAACTATTCTAGTGTTATTGGTAAGACATTTGTATGTAAGAGTGAGACATTTGTAGGAGTACAGTGCTATGAGGCATAAGAGGAATACTGATTGGGAAGGAAGAAATAATGTTATCTGCAAACAAATACAGCTTTAACATCTATGTAGATAATCTAATGTCCTATCAACTGAGCAACCACAGCCAAGATGTCCCTCAGTAGGTAAATGCCTAAGTAAACTAGTATAAATGAGAACGATTACAGCAAGGGTGCAGGATACAAGGCTAATATACAGGAGTCCATTGATTTCTTATGTACCAGCAATGAACACATGGAACTTGAAATTAAAAACAGTAAGGTCAGAATGGCTAAAATGGTTCCTCAAAAAGTTACGATCCAGCAATCACACTACTAGGTATTTACCCAAAGAATACAAAAATACTAATTCAAAGGGACATATGCACCCCAATGTTTATAGCAGCATTAGCCATAGACAAATTATGGAAACCGCTCGAGTGTCCAGCAACTCATGCATGAATAAAGATATGGTATATACAATGGAATATTACTCAGCTATAAAAAAGAATGAAATATTGCCATTTGCAACATGGATGGAGATAGAGAATATGCTAAGCAAAGTCAGATCAAGACATACCATATGAACTCAATCATGTGTAATTTAACAAACAAATGAGACAAGGGGAAATAAAAGAGGCAAACTCTTAACTATAGAGAAGAGACTGATAATTATCAGAGGGGATATTGATGGAAGGATGGGGATTTAGTGCACTTGTGATGAGCACCGGGTGTTGTATGGAAGTGTTAAGTGACTATATTGTACACCTGAATCTAATATTGCACTTTAGGTTAACTGGAATTTAAGAACCCCATAATATTTACATTACCACCAGAATAATTTAAATACTTCTTAGGTATAAATATGGAGTATGTACATGATGAGGAAGACTAAAAATGAAATCAAGGAACTACTAAAATGGGGATATAGTCCATGTTCATACTTAGGAAGACAATATTGTCAAGATGTTAATTCTTCCCAACTTGATCTACAGATTTGATGCAGTTCCAATCAAAATCCTAGCAAGCTTGTGGTTATCAGCAAGCTAATCCAAAAGTTTAGAGAGGCAAAAGAACCAGAATAGCCAACCAAATAATGAGAACAATGTTGAAAGACTGATACAATCTGACTTTTAGACTTACTATAATCAAAAGGAACATGATGCCTAGTGAGCTGCTTTGTTTTTGGAGGCAAGATATCCCTCTTCTGGATGTGTTACTTGGGCCCACATACCGAATGACCCAAAAAGCTTCTAGTTTTGAGTGGGATATGGAAATAGGATCTGCAACAGGCCCAGGCTGCTGTAGAAGCTGTCCTGCCACTTGGCCCATATGTTCCAGAAAATCCAATGGTGCTTGAAATATCAGAAGTAGGGATACTTATTGGAGTCTTTGGCAGGCCTCTATAGGTGAGTTGTAGTGCAGGGCCTTAGGATTTTAGAGGAAAGTCCTGCCATATTCTGTGGAGAACTACTCTTCACTTAAACAGCTCTTAGTCTACTATTGGGCCTCAGTAGAGACTGAATGTTTGCACATGGGTCATCAGGTTATGATGTGACTGGAACTGCTTATCATAAACTGGGTCTTACCTGACCCACCAAGCAATGAAGTAGAGCTTAAATAGCAGTGTTTCATCAAATACAAGTGGTATATATATGATCAGGCCCAAGAAGGCCCTAAATGCACAGGTTACATGAAGTGGCCCAATACCCATGATCCCACCCATGTTATACCTTTTCTACCCATGCCTGCACCTATGGCCTCAAGGAGAGTTCTTCCTTATGCAGAGGAAGATAAGACTTGGGCCTGACTTAAAGATAGTTCTGTACAATATGCAGGTACCACTCGAAAGTAGACTGCTTCAGCAATATCCCTTTCTGTGATATTCCTGAAGGACAGAGGTGAAGGGAAATCCCTGAAGTGGTCAGAACTTTGAGAACTGTCATTTATTTTTCTTGGAAGGACAAGTGGCCAGAGGCACAATTATAGACTGGTTCATGGCCTGTAGTTTGGCTGGATGATCAGGGACTTGGAAGAATAATTGGAAATCTGGGGATGATAGACTTTTCTGAATGGGCAAGGTATTTGTGTCCCAGGTGAATGCTCACCAAAGAGTGAGCTTAGAGGAGAATTTGATAATCAAGCCGATAGGATGACCTGTTCTATGAATATCAGTGAGTCCCTTTCCCCAGCCACCCCCATCATTATCTAATGGGCTGATGAACAAAGTGGCCATGGTGGCAGGAATGCATGGCCTAAGCACTATGGACTTCCACTCACCAATGCCAGCCTATGGTGACTGCTGAATTCCTCATCAGCCAGTAGCAAAGACTACACTGAGTCCATGATATGGCACCATTCCGAGGTGATCAGCCAGCTACCTAGTGACAAGGATTGTTACACTGGACTGCTTCCATCATGGAAGTGGTAACATTTTGTTCTTCTTGGAATACTTAACACTTACTGTTTATTTTTGAGATAGACAAAGCACGAGCAGAGGAGGGCAGAGAGAGGGAGACACAGAATCCTGAACAGGCTCCAGGCTCCAAGCTGTTAGCACAGAGCCTGACACGGGGCTTGAACTCATGAGCCGTGAGATCATGACCTGAGCTGAAGTCAGACACTTAACCAATTGAGCCACCGCAATACTTAACTCTTGATATGGCTTTGCCTTCCCTGTATGCAATGCTTCTGCCAAATTATATGGGGTCTTAGAATACCTCATCCACAATCATGGTATTCCACACAGTATTGCTTCTGATAGAACTCCATTCAAGGCAAATAAAATGTGGCAATGGACCCAATGTTATGGAATACAGTGGTATTTTCCCCACCATCCTGAAGCAGGTGGCTTGATAGCATAGTGGAATGGCCTTTTGGAGACTCAGGTACAGTACCAGCTAGGTGGCAATATATTTCAGGGTTGCAAAAAGGCCTACAGAAGGCTCCATTGGATACTCTGAATCAGTATCCAATATATGATACTATTTCTCCCACAGCCAGTATTAACAGGTCTAGGATTTAAAGAAGTAGAAATGGGAGTGGCACCACTATTATCCCTAATGACCCATTAGCTAAATTTTATGCTTTCTGTTTCTACAAACTTAGGGCTTATAGAACTAGAGGTCCGAGTTCTAAAGAAAGGAATGCTACTTGGAGACAATGATTCCATTGAACTTAAAGTCAAGACTGCCACCTGGCTACTTTGAGCTCCTCCTGTGTGAATCAAAAGGTAAAGAAGGGAGTTACTGTGTTGGCTGGAGTGATCAATCATTACTACCAAGGGGAAATTGAACTTACTCCAAAATATAGGTAAGAAATAATATGCCTAGATATACAGGAAATTACTCAGGGTGTCTCTTGGTATTACCATGTCCTATGATTAAGGTCAACGGAAAGCTACAATAACTGAGGTAGGATGATAACTGATCACAATCCTTCAGGAATGAAGGTTTGGGTCATTCCACCAAGTAAAGAACCATAACTAGCTGATGTGAAGGCAAAGGGAATACAGAATAATGGAAGAAGGTAGTTACAAGTAACCAGTTCTAGCCACACCTAGAAGGTCAGTGTAGGCAGAGGGTAAAACTAAGGAACTACTAACACTGGGGAGTGTAAAGGAATGGTCTCATTTTGTGGATTAGGATCAGCTTCCTAAAGAACCTTTACCGAAAAGGTATCAGGAGTATAACTAGTTCGAGTGTTGAGTCATTGGTTTTAAATGCTGCAGAGTGAAGAACATGTCTGGGTTAAAATAGGATCTGCAACTCACTGTTGATCAGATGGCTGTACGTGGTCCAGACACACTGGAGATAATTCCTGAGGAAATGGCCAGCCTGGCAGTCTGGATAAAAACCACCATAACATGTTTATCCTGAGAAGGGGAACTGCGAAATTCCCCCTGTAAATGCCAAGTGAAACATTCAGGTGAAGTAACCAATATGCTTCTTATATGCAAGTCATGTGGAACTGGATTTATGAGAACTGGGATATTCTTGCTGAATATGCCTGTTACCCAGGTTATGGTAAATGCTGTGAGTAAGGGGCTCCCTTTGAATAGGCACTCAATGTAATTCAATAGCTACAAAATTGGACAATAACTGGAGAAGCCTTATCCAGTTGCTCTCAGCTTCCCTGTATGGGTCTTACTGATACCAAGAATATAAAAATAATAAAGAGGGGAGAGAAAGGGGAGTGTCAAGGGAGCCTACTCAGCAGAGTGGAAGTTTAGATGGTTGAAAAATGGGATGGATAGAGTGGACAATGATGGAATTGAAACAAAGCTGTTGATGCAGCACTAAGGACTGGGTGGGTCAAAGGCACATCCTGTTGGTCTCCCAATATTAGAGATCCCCAAATCTGTTCCTATCTGCCCCAGTTTGGAGGAATTTAAGAAGTAGAAAGGCAAAAATAAAGTTGAGAAACCTGACCAGGAAATGCTTGGGGGTATGATAAAGGCAGATTAATCAAGGTATAGATTAAGGTCTACCACCTGGGGACCCAAGGCCATGGGCACATGTGCAGATAAAATGACAGAGGGAGGAAAAAAAAATTCTGGACTCCTTGACACAGGGGGCCAAGGTATTGTGAATCTGAAAGCTGTTGAAGTCTTAATGGGGTATAAGATTAGATTGGGAGGAGGATATGGAAATATAGCAGTTGATAAGATTAAAGGTGGGAGTTTATTTAGATGAAAGTTGGGATTCTTGGGTTGCCTGGGTGGCCCAGTCGGTTAAGCATCCGAGTTTGGCTCAGGTCATGATTTTGTGGTTCAGGAGTTTGAGCCCTGTGTCAGGCTCTGTGCTGAAAGATCAGAGCCTGGAGCCTGGTTCAGATTCTGTGTCTCCCTCTCTGTGCCTTACCTTGCTCATCCTGTCTCTCAAAAATAAATGTTAAAAAAAAAAATTGGGATTCTCAGACTTTTTGAGGTGGTCACATCTCCTTTACCTGAATTATTGGGATGGAGATTATATCCAACTAGATTGCTTCCCCTACCTAATACTGTAAAACAGAAGACCTTGAAATCTACCTTCAGACCAGCTTTAATTGAACGTGCTAAGTGGGAATTACTGAAACTGCCTGAGTCCACTTAGAACCACACAGAATACTTAGTAGGCAAAAAGATTACCACTTTAATGACATGCTGGAAGTTGGATCACTGGTACCAACAAATTCCGTGTGGCTCATGAAAAAGGAGATGGTTCATGGAGACTAACAGTGGATTATGGAGGCTTAAATAAATTGTATAGCTCACCATTTTCAGAACTGGTTTCAATCATACAAAAAATACAATGGAGGGAAGAAGGCTGGTACTTAGTGATTAATTTTACAGATATTTGCTATGTCTCCATCATGGAAAAGAGCCAACCACAGTTTGCCTTCACCTGGGAAGGAACCCACTTACCTTTACTGTGCTGCCACAGGGTTTTCTGAGCTCACCCACTTACTGCCAAAATTTTGTTAGAAGGGATTTGGACTGGATGCAGATCTCAGTTATGATATCAGTGCAGTGTATTATCTCAAATTAAATCCAGGTAGATTTTAGTGACCAACTGGGGCTGGTTAGTAAATCCAGCAGATGTTCAAGCACCTGTACAGGTGGTAAAATTCTTGGGTATAACTTGGGCAGGAATGACCTGGGATATTCAAGTGATTAAGAACAAACTGTTACTACCCACTCCTAAAACCAAGCAAGAAGCCCAGAGTTTGGTTAGTTTATTTGGATTTTGGAGAACTCATTCCATATCTGGCAATATTGCTAGCTTTTATCTAGAAGATTACCTGAAAGAAAGCTGTATTTGAATAGGGACCTGAACAAGAACAGCCATGTCTGAATTCTACAGGCTGGCTCTCCTAATGCCTTTGGGTTCTTATGACCCCCACTCAGATAGGATTTTCCAAGTATCTTCCACCTGTACTCATGTAGACTGGAGCTTATGGCAAAAGTCCATGAGGGTCTCTTAGCAGCAACTGTTGGGATTTTGGAACAAAGAATTCTCAGATGTCGCCATCTAGTATATGCCATAAGAGATCTTAGCCTTCTTTTGGGCATTAAGACTGCTTCAATGACTGAAGGACATAATCCTGAAAACTGAGATACCTGTAGGGTCTTGGATGATGTCAGAAAAACACTAACAAGGAAGGCAATTCCCAGAGGGGTTCAATAAAATGGAATGATTTGTGTAGAAGCATGCAACCAGGCAAGTGAAAGGAGGTGCCCATCATACTCATGAGCAGGTTATCCCTTTTCCTCTAGGGCCAACTTTGGAGCCACCTGAGGAACTGCTAGAATGAATTGCCACGTGGACAGTATCTGGTGAACAGCTCTTGACTGAACAACAAAGAGCTGCTTGGTTTTTGGGCAGCAGTTTCAAGATGAATGGATGACATCCCATTTGGGAAACTGCCACATAAGACCACCAGATAGAAAGGCTTTGATTAAAGAAGCTAAGAATAAATCAGCTTAATAGGCTGAATTGCCCATTTACCTAGTAGTGATGGAAGAATGGTGCAATGGTAAAAAGCCCCTAGGTTTATTTACCAACTCATAGGCTATAACCAATAGCCTGGCTGTATGGTCAGGTAGATTGGCAATGGAAAACTGGACTATTAAAGGGATGCCTAAATGGGGCATGGCCCTGTGGAAGTCACTCCAGAACATAAGGGGCACATCGGAGTAGGACATATTGATGCCCATTGGAAGAACCTCTTCCAGGTTTGGAAAGGAATTAGAACTACCAGATGGACTTTTCCATGTGCTCGAGGTGGCTATGTAGGTCTATGAAGTGAGTGGACATAGTGGTACTGTAGCAATGTAGAGTTGGGCTGAATCTAGATATTCTTCTTGCACCCTGCAAGGCACAAAATGTCAGAACGGTTCTGTCAACAAGAGAGACAGACTGAATATGGCTATGGGAAAAATTCCTGGGTGATGGGAAGGAAGGCCCCACACATAGCTGGCAAATGGATTACATAGGCCAATGCCAGTAGCCCTTGAGGGGGGAGCTATAAATGGATCCTAATCGGAATAGATGCTCTAGACTGGGTCTTCACATCCAGTGATAGATGTAAGTACCCAAAATACTGTTAAGAGGTTGAAACAGAAGATACTGTACCAATCTGGGACACTGAATTACATTTGTTCAGACCAAAGGATTCATTTTTCAGCCCATAATGTCCAACAGGGGGGATAAGATATCACATCAAAAGGACATGTTTATCACCCTCATAGTAATGGTCTGATAGAGAATTGGAATTGGCAGTTGAAAAATTTGCTGTCTAAAATGGGGAGGCATGGGGAAGAGACAAAAACATGAATAGCTGGCTTACATGCCTCCATGAATATGTAGTTATATTCAATATGAGGGGGACTAAGGGAAGGTCCCCACTGGATAGATTCTTCTGCTTTTCCTGGAAATTTGGGTGAAGAATGGGGGAGAATACTGGTGTGACCACACAATTCTTTGTATCACTTCAATTTTTTTCCCTTACTTGTTATAGTGGTCCAGGGACCAGGGATGCTACCGTGGGTGCTGAAAGTGGGGAGGATTCCAAAGCAAGAAACTCTGAATTCCTAGGGGCTGATGGCATGACTTGTAGCTGCACCCTATTCTGGCGAAGTTGGGAATGATAGTGAATGCAGTTACAGTAAATGCAGCTGTATTTCCTGGTGAGGATAGCCTGCTAGTTTTCTACTTTTGTAAACTACCCTACATGAATGGAAGTGGGCTAAGGGTGAGGCACTTGCTAGATTAGTGTTACTGGCAGCAATGTGGATCAGTACAGTGGCTGAAAGTAATATCCCTTCCAGAAGGTGGAAAAGTCTAGATAAAAAATGACAAATGGACAGGGAAATAGCTTTACCAGAAGGTAAAGGAATAAGTGGGTTAAACAATGAAGGAAAGCCAATCGTTGGTTAATACACAAAGGTAACATTCTCCTGCTCTGAGCCTCTAAGTACAATTATTGTAACAACCCCTGTCCTTAACAGAGTCTGGTATATGGGCAAGGGAAGATTGTTGGAAAGGCAAAGCAAACACTTCTGCAATTCTTACTGGTTTGTTCTGTAATGGAAGATACTAAGTCAGTGTGAATTAGAAAAAGGTCAGAAGCCAGAGGAGGAGATATGCCAGGAGACCTCTCCACCTTTAAGACTTTGGACAGCAACAGGTCAGCTGAGTCTGGTCAGGATCAAAGATCAGGTATCTAAAAATGGTATCTTTAGCCAGTCCTTATGGCAATCCTGACTACTGTTCAAGGGTGTGAGACCTTGACCTTATACTCTTGGATTTTAATATTGGTCTTTAAAAAGGGTTTGGAGTGGGTTAATAGGTACCAATTATATGTGGCATATAAGAAATCTACTTTAAGCATAAAGATGCATAATATGTCTTTTGCTATCCCTTTACTAACACTATCCCTTTGCATAATAGGTCTTTTGCTATCCCTTTACTAACACTAGTCAAAAGAAATCTGGTTAATTTCAGACAAAGTTTAGAGCAAGGGAAAATTACTGGGATTAAAGAGGGGCATTAAATAATGCTAGAGGTTAACTCTCCAAGACCGTCCTTAATGTGTATACACTTTACAGAACATCAAAACATGCAAGGCTAGAACTGCAAGGAGAAATAGATGAATTCCAAATTATAGTTGGAGATTAACTTCCCTCTATCAGTAAGTGATAGATCCAGCAAGTAGAAAATCAGGACATAGTTGAATTGAACAGCACCATTAATCAACTGGATCTAACTGACCTCTGTAAGTTACATTATTTAACAGAATATTCTTCAAACTCACGTGGAACATTCACGAAGATAGCATTTTTTTAAATGTTTATTTTTGAGAGTGAGAGAACACAAGCAGAGGAGTGGCAATGAGAGGAGTAGACAGAATCCAAAGCAAGCTCCAGGCTCCGAGCTGTCAGAGCAGAGCCCAACGTGGGGCTCAAACTCACAAACCATGAGATCATGACCTGAACCGAAGTTGGACACTTAACCAGCTGAGCCCTAAGATAGGATTCTGGGCCACAAAACACACTGTCTAGTAGGTTTAAAAATAAGTCAGTCTACTCATACCAAAATGGAATTAAACTAGAAATAAGGACTGCTGGAAAACCCAATACTGAGGTTAAATGTTTTTTAAATAGATGGGTCAAAGACTTAAGTTAAATAGTTTGAAGTTACAATAAAAATATGATTTGTATTTTGTATTCTAAGTTTTATATTCAAAGTTTGTGGAATGCTGTGAAAGCAGTGCTTAGAAAAAAATTTAGCCTTGAATATATATTAGAAGAAATGAGATCTAAAAGAGGACCTATACTTCTATCTTGGAAAACTAAATGAAGGGATTTAAGCCTCAAGTAAGCAGTAAAGAAATTAGAACAGACATCAATGAAATTGAAGTCAGGAAGTCAATGGAGAAAGTCAAAACCAAAAGCTGGTTCTTTTACAAGATCAGTAGAAGTGATAAACCTCTAGCCAGGTTAAGGGGGGGGGGGAAAGATACAAATTATTAAACAGAAATGAAAGAGGGACCATAACCACGGACCCCTACACGGTAGAGGAGTATTTTTAACTATACTCATACATTTGACAATCTAATGAAACAGACCAATTCTATGAAAGATCATCTCTGAAACTCGAATAGATGAATATAAAGAAAATGAATCAGTAACTTTCTAACACAAGACACACAGTCCATATGGGTTCACTGGGGAATCTCAAAAACAGGTAGAAAAATCCTCCGCAAAATATTAGCAAACCAAATCTGGCAACACATAATATATACTGTGACCAACTGAGATTTATTCTAAGTATGCATGGTTGACTCAACATTTAAGAATTGCTGTAGTTTATCAAGTCAACAGGCTAAAAGAAAAATCATGAAGTCAATGGATGCAGAAAAAGCATCTGACAAACTAGCAATGAAAAATGTAGAATTGGAACCTACGGTATATGAATTCAAATTTGTTTTTCACACAGTACCTATGTAAATTTCAGGCAAATTAGTTAGCCTCTGTGTGTCTCAGTTTCTTCATCTGAGAAATGAGGATTATAGAAGCTCACATCTCCTCAGGTTGTTTTGGTGAAAAGGAGAAAAAGAATTTGGGAGATGATAGCCAGGGGAACGAAAGTATAGCAGCACAAGGTAGTAAGGGGAGGAGAAGATAAGAGGCGGTACTTGATACTGGGATAGGGATTTCATTTAATGACTGAGAATTAGAAGCTTTTTTATGTTTATTGGTATAATACAGCCCATCATTTGTCAAATCATTCTGACACCTGAATTAAGATTTTCAAATCTGCCTATGAAGATGTAGATCTGAAGGGGATTCTCTCATCCAGTTGTACATCCACAGTTACTTCAGGCTTTAACAGAAACCTCCCACATCCTGGAAAATGCAGAAAAGAGTAAATCACCAATGGTACTGTGTGGGAGTGGGTAAAGGGATGCTAGGGATCTGATGGTTTGAGGCTCAGAGAAAGTTGATTGGTGGAATGAGGGATATAGAGGGAGGTGCAGGATAAGATAAAGGATGTGATAAAATTCACAGAAGATGTGAAAACTCAGGGGTGTGTGTGTGTGTGGGGGGGGGTCAAGGATGGGACCAAGATAAGGAAAACCCGGGTTTAAGGATAACTTGGTCAAGGACACATGTCTAGGAAGTGTTGGTACTGGTAATTAACTAGACAGATGTGGATTCACGTATGTGATCTTAACCACTATTGTATACCACTTCCCTCAGAAGTGAGAAGGGGCTCAAATTTGATCCCAGATCCCAAATCCTGGCTCTGCCACTTATAAGCTAGGAGGATTTTTTCAAAGTTCTTTATGTTGAGCACCAGTATTCCCATTTATGGATGAGAAAAAAAATCAGCCTTCAGACTTCAGAGAAGATGTATGCATGTCATTCAAATATTTATTCCCACCTACTCCAATTCAGCAGTTGGCCTAACACACTGAAGAGTTCTTTTATAGGAATTTCACATGAAGGATGGCTTATTTCAGAGCAAGAATACAACTCATTGAAAGAGTTATAAACCAGAAATCCAATATTCAATTTATTTTGGGTCCCTGGTATCCATAGGTTAGCCTGACCAGAATAGCCTCCTTATATTTGATGGACTTATAAGGGAAGCCATGTTGTAAGACAGGGCTGATTGGATGAAGGCAAAGCTGAATCAACACATTCAAACATAGGATTAACATGTTTAACATCAAGCTTGAGGTTTTCCTTTGTGTTGTGGAGCGGTCTGTCATGGTCTCTCATCCTTGGGCCAGCATGCCCTCTCCTGGACAGTGCTAGAATGTGTATGGACCATGTTTATTTCGGATTCATCTCTGCTTCCAAGGCTGAATAGACTTCTGACTCACATTTAATACAGATTTAAGATATCCTATGGGGAACGTTAGTATCTTTAATGTTCTTTTACACAGCTCATATGCATACTTCTCTATCAGTTGAAAAAGGTGGTCTTGAGTTGGTCCATAAAGTCAAATTATTAAAGAGGCCTTATAACCTTTAACATGATTCAATTGATACACTGATTTATTGACTATTTGTGATTTCTAAGTATCATGAAAGATATGTATAAGAATCCTAGCCAACCTACTAAATTCTAAATTTAAAGGAGGAGTTCAATTGGATGTGGTATTTACTGAACCAAGTTTCAAAAGCTAGATATAGATTCATATCTGGGATGACATTCCTACTTTACTTGGCAGAGGGTATAACATGTGCACAAGCACAAAAGCAAGGAATTACCCTGCAGCTACAAGCAGTTTTACATAGAATATAAACTTAAGGTTGGGAAGGAGGTAGCCATCTTCTAGAGTTCCCAGATTTTCCTGAGGTGCTGGAAAGTAAGATACTCTGGAAGGGGAGTAAAAATGAGAGCCTTCATGTATTGATTCTACTGCATTAACCCCTGTTCTGACCATATTGGTTCCTGGTCTAAAGGAGACAGGAGGTCTCCCAGGCTGATGAGAGCTAATGCTTCTGAAAGACACAAAAATTATAGTAGTTCTAACAATGCTGTTTATTAAGTGCCTGATAGGTTTTCTTACAAGCCTCTTCATACACAGTATCTCAATTATGAAAGCTACCCAGAGATGATTATTCCTACTTTACACTGAGGGAAAAAAACAAAAAAACCTTGTTCAAGGTCACACAGTGGGTATTATGACTGAACTAGCTTGCAAACTCAAGCCTTTGGAGCTTCCAAGGCCATGTCTTGCCACAGTCCTAAATCATGATACCCATCAACACATAAGCATCCCATTAAGATACACCAAGATGGGTGCCTGGGTGGCTTAGTTGGTTGGGCAACATACTCTTGGTTTGGGTTCAGGTCATGATCTCAAGGTTTGTGGGTTTGAGCCCCACATTGGGTTCTGCCCTAAGAGTTCAGAGCAGGCTTAGGATTCTCTCTCCCTCTCTGTGCCCCACACCCAAAACAAACAAAAAGCAACACCAAGAGATAAACCACTTTCTCAGTTTGGCTTCTCTCCTTTCTGAGGAATGGGAATGGGATGTTAGGTTGGAAAGGTTAGTTTCAGAAAGACATAAAGGAGATGCACTGTTCTACCTCCAAGTCCATGGGATCCATTCCTCAATAATGTGAACCAGAGTGGGGTGGGGGGGGGAGGGGGGGAGTCCACAGTATATAATTTTTAGGGAATAGCTATTGGTTTGTCTTTAATTTTTTGGTTTGTATTAAAGTTTAGAGACACTATTATCACCTCCAAGTACTTTCAGAATATCAAAACTTCATTAGATATTTACAGCCATGCTGAACTCTAATTACAAGGAGATTCTTCATCCTTTTCCTATAAAAGCTTTTATGATTTCTATTTCTATTGGTGCCCTTAGAATAGCTACAGACTCCAGGGAGGCCAGATACAACCAGCAAGAGCAGGACTTGGACACCCAAGTAATCATGACTCAATTAGAGAGTCTGTCTGTTCTCCTGAGACCTCTCTGGACCAAGCCTGACATACTAGGGATAGCTATGCTTAAGGTTAGATTTTGTGTTCATTCTTCTGGGACAAAGCCTGTTATTTTCCTTCTCTACTAAGTGAAGTGGGAAGGTTAACAAGTCCAGATAGAATTCCCTCAACCCCTGAACAGAATGCTTATAAGTACCAGGCCTCAGTGGCATTTGCAGAGCCCTAGGCTCTTGCTGACACTACCCAGCAGAGGTAAGAGCATTATATAAAAGGGGAATCTAGAAAAGGAACAGAGGTCATCAGGAGGGGTTCCAAGACTATTAGGATGAACAGACTTGGGACCCTTGGGCATTCTACTTCTGACTGTGCTCCTGTGTAAGTCTCCAAGACAAGACTCAGAGGGAAGGAATTCTCTTGGGAGGAGACTTGAAGTGTGGAATCCATACAGAGCTCATGCTTCCTTACAGATTCAAGGAGTCTGAAGAGGCCCTCTAGATTGCTAATGGCAATCCAAAACACTCCAAGACACCTGCCAATGTTTTCAATACGCAATAGGTTATTCTCATTCAACATAGCTAGGCATTGTGTTACCCCAGGGATTATACTAGAGAAGATAGGAATGCTCCTTATTCTTATGAAACTTAGATTGTTTGAGGCATCATCCATGTAAGTCGGCAATTCAGAGCACTGTGTGTGTATAGTACAAAGACAGGCACTGAACACAGACAGGGTTGGAGCGATTTAAGGTGACATCTAAGTTATGGAAAGGTGCATATGTAAGGATTGGCTAGGTGAAGAGGAAAGCCATCCCAACACCAAGAACATGGGTAATTCTTAGAGGCAAAAGAACATGATATAGTTAGGAAGTAGAAAAAAATTTCAGCCTTGTTGGAAGGTAGTGGGTAGGGTCAAGAATGGTAAAAAATCTGGTTGGTGTTGGCAGATGTATTTGGATAGAGCTCAGGTGGCAGGTTGGCCTGACTCCTTATATCCTCATGGCAACTCTGAGCAGGAGCTTCAGTAGCCTCCCCTTCTATTGTGTTTGAAGTGTGAAGGCTGTTTGACTAGGGAGACATATGTTAAGGAATGTTAGGATCTTAGGGAAAGGATGGGAATGGGGCAGTCAGCAAAGTTAACCAAGACTCAGCCCAATCCCATTTAACAACGGAAGTGCATCTCTCCAGTCATGGGTACCCTTTTCAGTTTTATGAGGTGTTTCTGGAGATGAATAGGAAGAGGAAAACATGGAGAGGAAATGGTCATTGGGAAAAAGAGCTCTGTATGTTGTCAGGTATAGGGGAGGAAAGAGAAAGGATACAAATAAAATCTGCCTTCTTCAGGGCTTGAGGCCATTCCAGGGGATTGAAGACATTTGGCTTGGCTCTAGTAAGTCTGATGTAGTACACGTGTGCTGTATTTCAAGAGAAATCACTTCTGATGTCTAGAAGTCCCTAGTTATACTTAGCCTTGTATGTAACTTGGGCTGTGAGATCTTCCCACAACAGGACTTCTCTGCCCAAACTCTGAAGGAAACGATTCCCCAGGTTGTGAGGCAGTATTGAGGAGACTCAAATGGCATCAAAAGAACAAAAAAAAGACTGCTGACACCTCTTCACTAAAATAGGAGGGTAGCTGCTGAGGGAGGAGGAGCATGGGGATAGAAAACAAATTCGCTTGCCAAGTCCTGTTGATTTTTCCATTCAAGGATTCTTCCTTTTCTGGAATAAAGATTCCCTATGTGATTACACCTTTGCTTAGTGTAGTATCAGGTTATTAAAGCCAGTTGATTAGATGCAAGGGTGAAGTAGACAAGTCCCCTCTTAAGTCTAGAAGTCCTGGTAAAGGTCATTTAGCCCTGAATGCCATTCATTTGCCTGTAGAACTAGTTCTGTAAAGTTGTCAACTTTCAGATTACGTGTCCTACTAAGGAAGAAGACAACTTCTGAAAGACAGTACTGAGTGAAGATTGTACATTGGGATCTGGTGTGACCCATCCAAACCAGTGGCCTGGTGAAAGTGGCAGTTGAAGGGATTATCTACAGAGGCCTGGAAAGGGTTAAGGAAACTGACAAGGGGATGATAAAGCACCAGAACCAACCTTGCACATTATTATCTAACTCAGGCCTGACCACATAAGGGAAGATGCTGTTGCCAGAAAACAGGAGGGGTCACTTTTTAGAGCTGTTGCCTTTGGTAGAAAACCATGGCAAGGCCATATGTGCGTGGCAGGAAGGGAACTGGAGAACATGTTCCTGATCTCCAGTCTCCTTTTCGTACCTCTTATTGGTGTCTCATATTGGCTGAACTCCTCTAGAAAACAGAAGAGAAGGGAATCTGGATAATGCAGCCCTATAAACACCAGCTTATAGGGACCTGGGACAGGGCTTCAGAGGGACAAATGGAAAATAACCAGCACACAGGGTGAAAAAACCAAGACAGGCTCCCCTTGCTTGACTTCACCTGGTCACTTCAATCACAGGCTGGTTCCTATGCTCTTTTTTTTTTCCCCCAGCCTCAATGATTCAGCATTTTTACTGCTACTGCCAACACTGTTCCCATTTGTAGTGATAGAGGAGAACCTTGAGATGGAGAGGAAACCCAGCTCATCGAGAGGAATTCTGTGGGATCAAGTCACTACTATGGTGGTCATCCTCCCAGTACCGTGCCTCCCTAGAGAGGCATTCCAAGGTTTTTTGAACTTTAATATTTCAAGACCAAAAATATATCCAATATTCTCAACTGAGAAGAACTAATGCTTACTGTTAATGTGTCAGACATTGCATTCTTGTTTAATCCTCATGCCTCCTCTAGGCTACAAGTGTTTAAGTTTGTTGTCAGTTGAAGTCAATTATATAACCGATATGATAAAGTAACTTGCCTCAGCTCCTACTGCCAGGATCTGAAACCAGATCTGGAAAATTCCAAAGCCCAGACTATTAACTATCTGCTATAGTCAACCCAACAAGGTTCAAGATGTAGAAGACAAAGCTTATATGTTTTTCTCCTTCCTTGACATTCCTCTAGTATAGATAGGAAACATTCTGGTATAATCCTTTAGACCCTGAGGAAAAACCCACACAAAATTGCTTCTAGGTCTTTTCTCAAAATACAAATATCCCTTTAGCCAGTTGTCCTGAACTCCAGGTAGGGCATTTCTTCTTTGGCCAAATACTTGTCCTCTAGGCTTCATGCCACTCAGAGCTGAATGGGTCTTCTTCCCTAATGGGGAGAATGCTCTGCTTCTGGAGCCTTATCCTCTATTTAGCCTCCATAAAAGGAGAGGGCCCTTGCAAGGATCTGCCTCTCGGCAGACAAACTGAGTTACATTCATCAGCTTTTGCTTTTCAGGAATTGCTTTGTTTCTATCCTTCAAGGTCCCTTTTCTTCACCGGTCCATGTCTTAGTGATTTTTGGCCTGTAGATTAAAGGTTTCAGATCATCCAATAGCAAGTGTTGGCCTCAAGCTTAACCTTTGATTTACCACAGAGCCTAGACAGTCCTGGGGGTCTATCAATGTGTCTTTTCAAGAAGCTCTCATTTTGAGACCTAATAGAATACTGAGAGATACCGTATAGTTTACCTTTAAAGGACTAAATAGGTACTGGTCTGCCTTAGGTCATTTCAATGATTGATGCAAGAACATTGCTCCTTGGGAGTCCTATTATACAGAGATACTCTTACATTCAAATATGTGTTTGGCTTGTGCTTGGCAAATTTTTGTCAGGTAAAATTTTGTGACCGTAATAATATGACACTTACACTATGATATTGTTCCATGATTTCTTTTAAGAAGTTTATAGCATCTTACCAATGATTCTATTCTTTATTATAGGATTTAATAAAATATTTCTAGAAAAAGTTTCTATGGCATTTTGGGGCATGAGTGAGAAGGTTCATTTATGAATCATGCTCACTTTTCAAAATTCCTGCTCAGTACCCAGCTCCTTCCAGCTTGCCGGCATCCCAGGGCTGGAGTCCCTGCATCTCTGGCTTTCCATCCCCTTTGGCTCCATGTACCTGGTTGCTGTGGTGGGAAACATCACCATTCTGACTGTGGTAAAGGTGGAGAATAGCCTGCACCAGCCCATGTACTTCTTCCTGTGTATGTTGGCGGTTGTTGACCTGGTTCTATCCACTTCTACTATGCCCAAACTGCTGGGAATCTTCTGGTTTGGTGCTGGTGATATTGGCCTGGATGCCTGCTTGGCCCAAATGTTCCTCATCCACTGCTTTGCCACAGTTGAGTCAGGCATCTTCCTTGCCATGGCTTTGGACCGCTACATAGCCATTTGCAACCCGCTACATCATACCACAGTCCTCACTCATGCTATGGTGGGACGGTTGGGGCTGGCTGCCCTCTTTCGGGGGGTACTCTACATCGGACCTCTGCCTTTGATGATCTGCCTACGGCTGCCCCTTTACAAGGCTCGTGTCATCTCACACTCTTACTGTGAGCACATGGCTGTGGTCACCTTGGCATGTGGTGACAGCAGGGTCAACAATGTCTATGGGCTAAGCATTGGTTTTTTGGTCCTAATCTTGGATTCCATGGCTATTTCTGTCTCTTATGTGATGATTTTCCGGGCTGTGATGGGGCTAGCCACACCTGAAGCCCGACTTAAAACCCTGGGGACATGTGGTTCTCACATCTGTGCCATTCTGATCTTTTATGTTCCTATTGTGGTTTCTTCTCTCATTCACCGATTTGGTCACCAGGTACCTCCTCCAGTCCACACTCTACTGGCTAACTTCTACCTCCTCATTCCTCCAATCCTTAATCCCATTGTTTACGCTGTCCGCACCAAGCAGATCCGGGAGCGGCTTCTCCAAATGCTGAAGACAGAAACTAAGTTCAAGTGACCATTACTTCCTTCCCTCTCAAACATATGGAGAAGGTATTTAAATATGGTGGGCAGCTTGCCAAATGGGAGCTTCAAGCCGTCTGAGAGGTTAGGCCCAGTGTTCTCCGGTTTTTGTGATTCCAAAGGAATGTTAATGTACAGCTTTAAGTTCTATTTATGTTTATTTTAATGACTAAAGGGTATTTGAGCTGTAAAGGTGAAATTATGATGACCTCAGTAATACAAATAGTTAGGATATTTATAAGAATTAAGTGCTGAATGAACACTAACTTGTGAGGTAGTTAGTACTGTTCACATTTTACACATTGGAAATAGGATAGAATACCCTTGCTTTATCAGTTGCATGCAGAGCTTCTAAGATGCCTAGATCCAATGCTTTGGAGTTTAGAATGTTTTATATAATAGGTTCTACTTTTTTCTGTGCCTGCTTCAATTCTAAAAAAAAAAAAAAAAAAAAAAATGGAGTCGTTTCATTCATGTGGACTTAACAACAGGAAAAGCAATTTTGATTTAAACCTTTAAGCCAAGATGCTAAAATTGCTTGTACTAAGAAAGCATGGAGTGTTCTAGAAGAATATGGCCTGTTAAAAAAAGATCAGCTTAATGAAGGGCAGTGGACAAGATTATCAGGTTTCAACATGACCTTCGTACTTCTCCTGCAGACCCATTCCTGTCAAGTAGCCTGAAGTGTGTGAGGGCTCCATGAAGAGGAGAACCTCTACTCCTTGCAGTAGCTCTCCCTGGGTACATCTGTAGGATCCCTCACTACATATGGTCTTTTTGAATTGATCACAAAATAAGGTGAAGTTAGGAGTTCTAGCATTTCTAGGAACATTGACTTTACCTTCCAGATTAAGTATTAATTCAATATCTAGAAAAGGACTATAAAACACTTTGCTAGTTAAGTAGCTGCTGTTGAAAGTTACTAATGTGATTCTTAACCACAGTTTGTAGGCAGTTACTGTCCCTGCTTTGCACATGAGAAATGGATATTCCCAGAAGTGACAGAAGAATTGCCCAAGGTGACTCAGTTTATAGGAGGTAAAAAAAAAATTCAGCAGTTAAAAATTTGAGAGAGAGTGAGTGTTCATGAGTGAGCATGAGGGGCAGAGGGAGGGGGAGAGAATCTCAAGCTGGCTCCATACTTAGTGCTGAGCCAACAGGGGGATCTAGGCCTGATCCCATGACCCTGATATTATGACCTGAGCCAAAAATCAAGTGCAACACTCAACTGAGCCAGCCAGATGCCACATGGAATTCAGTGGTTTAGAATTCCAAAGCCTCTAGTCCTTATGACCCTCATTTTACTCAGCTGCGGAAAAGATGAAAAGCTTTTTTCCTCAAGGTCTGAATGGTTGCATATTTAATGTCTCTTACACAGCTGACACTATAGTCAGTCCCAACTACGAATGCACAGATCAGTTTCCCTTCAAAGGGTAGAACTGGATGCAACTCAAAGTTGGATTACAAACCCTTAACTATAACCAGGCAGGAAGATGTTGAGTCTATTGAGCTTTAGGTATACAACAAATGATCACAGACCTTAGTATGAAGGGAAGTAGTCAAGTGCAAATGAAAGATCACTATACAACAACCAGAATAAGTGACTTCTGATTCTGACTATTGGGATATCTAGAATGTGTTCATTTAGGGTTCTGATTATATTCACATTTCCCTGAAATCTCTAACTTTTAGCCTATTCTATCCCATCGTTACATCATGGTTTAGCTTTCCTGAACCTTAGGTCTGAGTTTGGGAAGAGTCAAATAGTCTTCATATAAAGGGAAAAACAATCATAAGCAAAGTCCTGTTTTGCTTACCCCCACCATGGTTGGGGACCAAGGGAAGGGGTTTGGAATTAATGTCAAGTATGTGTTCACCGGATCTCAGGGCCCTCTTTGTGGAGGAGTGTGGGAAAAGGCAAGGACAAGGACATGGCCTGGAGAAAAGGTCTGAAGCTTTAGCATTTAACTACCAGGTTAAAAATTGGAGAGAGGTGGGGCGCCTGGGTGGCTCAGTCGGTTAAGCTTCCGACTTTGGCTCAGGTCATGATCTCACGGTCCGTGAGTTCGAGCCCCGCGTCAGGCTCTGTGCTGACAGCTCAGAGCCTGGAGCCTGCTTCCGATTCTGTGTCTCCTCTCTCTCTCTGACCCTCCCCCATTCATGCTCTGTCTCTCTCTGTCTCAAAAATAAACAAACATTAAAAAAAATTTAAAAAAAATTGGAGAGAGGTTAGAAACCTTGTTATTCTCCTTTAGTGCATAGCATTTATATTTTCTGAGGGAGAATATGCTCAAGGGACTTAGGTATAAACTTGAACCCAATTTATGGCACTCTTCATTTGGAGTTCAGCCTAGCACATGAATTTGCTTTTAGCAGATTAGCTATGGAATATCAATCCCTCAACTCTTATGTATTTTAGTATTGTGAAACCTGGATGTAGCCAAGAGGCATTCGGTTTGCTACCTAAGCAGAAAAGACTAAGGGGTTTTATAGAGCATACAACAAAGCATGGAGATTGTTGTGGCAACCTTCAAAAATGCCTCCCCCATCTCCTGTGGTATGAGTGTGGTTGACTGTCAGCCTTAGCTGTTGCCATCTAAAAATCCATCACCATGTTCCACTGAGGTCACATTTCCCACAAGCAGCTCCTAGCCAATAACTAGGCATTTTAGGGATGGAAGGTAGGCCCATTCCTGCAGGACAGAATACTTGTGACAGGTAACTATGGCTATGGGACTCCTCACTGTACTTCTAAAAGCTTCGGCAAGGCCAATGAAGTCTGAGACCTTTCCTTCCTTAACCTCTTTCAATACTTTACAGAGGTCAGACTGGCATTGTGAGCAGATAGCTTGCCCAGCATCTAGCTCCCTCTGCATTTCTCTCATAGGCATAGCTTCCAGTAAGTCTAATCCCATTTTGTGGTCTGCTTCTTAGAGGACCAAGAGTGGTCAGAGCAAGCAGAATGTAAAGTGGGCATCTGGCTCGCTAACTCCCTGGCAGAGGAGGATGATGCCACCTTACTTAGTGGGTAGGGCATAGGTAGTCCTTCGCACAAGATGATGACTCAATTGCTAAAGATTTCACTAGTGGGGAATTAAGAAGATATCCCAGTAGGGGGGAAACACTATTGCAAATGTAAGGATACAAACATTTGAGAAATGTGGGGGAGGGTACAGTCTATAAAGTCATGGAATTTGTTTTTCTAAATTACACTGATGCCTTGCAGAAGGATGGTAAGATTGAGAGCTATTAACGAGCAGTTAATGGTTATGCGTGAGAGCCCGAGCATCTAACTTACAAAAATATTATCTGCTGCAATGATACAGCTAAGTGATAGGCCAAAGACCATTGTTAGAGGCGTAGAGCACTCAGTGTTTGAATGCTCAGCCAGAGAAGGTCAGGGTTCTATTTTGGAAAACCTGGGACACTAAAACATGGCATGGGAACCTCTGGATGCCAACCTTTGGGTATAGTGGCCCTGTAGCTACTCCAAATGCTTGGACTTTGAGGTGACCCACATTTCCTTAGTAAGGGATGGCTTCTGTGAGGCAACAGGTGTTCCTCTCCAGAGCCATCCTCACTTCTCTTCCTGTCTACTGTGCTGATAACCAGGGTTAAAGTGCAGTATAACCTCCCTTTCTGGGGTAGACAGGGCCCAAGTTCTCAGAATTAGCCAGCACATACTGACATGAGTACCTGTGGGAATGGTTTGGGGAGTATTTGATCAGGAACAATAGGATGTAAATATGTAAAATTAAGACTAGATGAAAAATTCAACCTGGAGGCACTTTCTTGGCATGTGGGATTTATTACCCTTGCGAACACCCTAGGAGATTGTGCAAACTCCCTGTTAGAGTGGCTCCTTTAAGCCTGAAAACAATGGCTAATGATAAGCAAAGTGAAAATGCTTAGGTTGTCCTGAAAGAAGGTCAAAATAAAGATGCAGGTAATCATATTGTAACAGATTGTTATGTAATGACAGAAGACCCATCAGAAAGTTATGTTCAGTTGAACACAAGACACAACATCCAAAACCATCATAACTGGTGATACAGGCACCAGTACCACTGAGAAGTTCAATGGTGGCTCTCACCAGGTCTGATGACAGCAAAGGTAGTTCTAGTTGTGGGCTCATGAAGATCAGTGGGGATAATGGAGAAATTGAGACCAAATGGAAGCATTTGACCACAAGTCAGAAGGCTGAAATTACTTTAAGAACTGGTAAAGTCAAAGGGGCTTGGCTCCAGGGGATTGTGGAACTGTTTTAGTGTTTTGGGCCCCAAAGGCTGAAACAGGTGGGTAGCCAGCAAGGCTCTGGCTTACCATCTAGAAAAACAAAGTACAATGGATATAAGACTAGGGATGGTCATTGCAATAGTCAATCTCTTGCTCAGTTTCCAGACCTGTACTGATTTTCAAGATCTAGGACTCATTAACCCAAGAGGTACCTGGATCCCTAAGGGGAAGGACTCAAAAAACCTCAGTTCTATATCATGATTCCCTGAACTCTTCTCTAAAGAGAACTATGGTCATTTAGGCAATTTTACACTAGGAAGAGAATACCTAGACATTGAAGACTGATACTGATAAACTGAAAGAACAATCATGGTCCCTCTACTGGAGTTGGGGCTCTGCTCTAGGTAGTAGAATCCAGTCAGTAAGGGGTCTTAGAGAAAGTCCAGTTCTCAGTATGTCCTGATTTCATGAACTTACCCAGTGGTCACTTCTTCAGCCACTTAGTGACTGATTAGAACTATTAGAATTGGGGTAACTACCATATGGCATACCTGGTCTGTGAGGGAAGAGATAGCACAGTGGGGAAGGCCAGATAGAAGTCTCCAAAATTTCTCTCCAAAGTTAAAAAATGCTACTCAGGTCCATGATAGAGAATTTAGCAACCGGGCAGATGTGATGTTTATTCCAGTTTCAAGAGGACTGAGAAGTTTCCATTCACATGGGATAGGCAATAGTACTCAGCTTCCCTCAGGGGCATGTTAACTAATTTTTTTTAACGTTTATTTTGAGACAGAGAGAGACAGAGCATGAACAGGGGAGGGGCAGAGAGAGAGGGAGACACAGAATCTGAAACAGGCTCCAGGCTCTGAGCTGTCAGCACAGAGCCCGACGCGGGGCTCGAACTCACGGACCGTGAGATCATGACCTGAGCCGAAGTCGGATGCTTAACCAACCAAGCCACCCAGGCGCCCATGTTAACTCTTTATACCGTAATATAATCCTAAAAGGACTAGACCTCCCACAGAATATCGCAATGATCTACCAGTGACAGGTTGATTGGGCAAAATACACAAGAAGTGGACTGTGAAAGCCTTAGACACATATGTTCCAGAGGAAGAGACAAATACTGAGAGTAGTCAGTAGCCTAGCATTTCAGTGAAGGTTTCCAGGGGTCCAATGGTAAAGAAATGCTTCTAAAGTGAAGATCATCTTGCAAATTCTATACAAGGAGAAAACAATGCATGGTAGGCTACATTTGATTCTGGAGATAATGTATTCCTCACTTAGGAATTCTGTACCAGAGGACATGGAAGGCTTCCAGCTTTGAGTGGGCCCAGAGCAGGAAAAGGCTCTATTGCAGGTTCAGGCTGTGGTGCCAAACATCACTGCCACATAGGCCATAGGAACTAGTACACTCAAGTGTTAGAGGTATCAGTAATGGGGAAAGAAACAGCATGTAGCTTATGGAATTGTTATTACACATGCCCTAGTATTTAAGTTAGGCTGTGTCACTTACAGCAGAGAACTGTGTAACTTGATAACTCCTGGCATTTTGTTAGACCCTGGTAGAGACAGAAGATTTGGCCATGGGACAACAAGTGATCACGCATCCAGAACTGCCCATTAGGAGTTGGATGTATCAGACCTAAGTCAAAATTAGACAGGTCCAGCAGCAGTGAGAGATGGAAATGGTTCATCCACGACCAAATCTAGGAAGATCAGAGGGCAGAAGCATGAGCAGGAATTCCAGAGTCAGGTCATCCAGAGCATTTGCAGTAGTTCTTCTCCTGCAGATCACATCAATGGCCACATGAAGCGGTCTGTTACACCAACAGGAAGAAAAAGCCAGAGACTGGTTTATGTTTTATGGGTTGGGAAGGCATGACCTAAAATGGATGGCAGATGCATTATAGTTACATACAGAGGTGGCCTTGAGACTTTGAAAGAGTGGAGAATCAAAGTTTCCTAGTTGGCAGAATTTCAGGTGGTACAACTGGTCATTCATGCTCTGTGAAAAGTAAAGTGGTCCAAGAGTCATCTCTAAGTCCTTGGGCAGGGGCCTACAAAGTAAGAGACAGGAGATTTAAGGTAAAGAGGTCTGAGAGAAGGATGGGGGTTGGGTTCAAGTTGAGGAGTTTTGTATCTGTGTAAAGCGTACACCAGAAAAGGCTCTGAACTAAGCCACTGAGGCAATTCTGCTGGTTGACATTCAGTGGTCATCTCAGAACTGGTGTGATGGGTTATTAAAGTAGCAGCAGTGACAGCAAAGGAGACTGTGTGGGCTCAACCAAGTAGATTCCTACTGAGCATGGAGTTCAATGCTGAAACCCAGACATAATACTATTATTCAAGGAGGCCCCTTGGCAAGTCAGCTACTTTGAAGGTTTGTACTGCCAGTGATATGTACTTATCCTGGGTGTGGATTTTCCTTTCTTGTCTATGAAAGCCTCAGCCAGCACTACTTTGAAGGCTTCCTGAATGACTTATGGGAAAGAGATCCCACATTACACAGTAACAGAAGAGTAGACATTCTTCACCATAGGATATGCAGCATAGGGATCATGACTATGGGATTCACTGGAAGCATTAACATTACTTCACTAACCAGAAGCAGTTAGACTCAATTCTGGGGCAGTCTTCTAAAAACACAAATGAAAAGGCAGCTCAGAGGCAGCACTCCACACAAAAAAGTGGCCATCCTTTAGGATGCTGTATTTGCATTAAATTAGATCTCTATCTGGTGCTTGGTCCCCAATAGGATACAGGAGTCCAGGGACAAAGAGGTAGAATCAGGAATACGTTACAGTCTCAATCATCCACTAGGGGACTTTTGCTTCCTATCCCAGGAAATACGGTCTCTGAATGGTTGGAAGTCCTGATCCTCAAAGGATACAGCAAGGGTTCTGTTGAACTACAAATTATAGCTGCCCTCAGGCTACTTAGGACTCCAGTGGTTAGGGACCAACAGGTAAGAGTTACTATCCTGGCAGGAGTAACTGACCTAATTGAAGAGGCAGTTGCTTTCACACAATGGATATGGGGGAGTTTGTAAATGAGAAGCAAGATGATCTATTGAGGCATTTTCTAGTGCCCATGCCCCATTATAAGCATAAGTGTACATGTGAAACAATCCACAAATAGGAGTATGATTACCAAGAGTTCAACCTCCTCAGGAATGAAAAATTGGGTTGCTTCATCATCAGGTAGGCCACCAAGATTTAAAGTGGTTATAGCTATAAGATTCCTCAAGATTCAAGATTTCTTGAGGGTGAGAGGAATTCCAAATAGACAGTGGAAGGAAAAGAGTTAACAGTTGTGGTTCTGATAGGAGTTTCAGACTGGGGTTGTAGTTCTACTGGCCTTCCTTTTCTAGTTTACCCACAGCAAAAGAGGCCCATGGGAACTATGGGGTTGCTGCTCCCAAAATATGAAGGACACCTGTACCATGCAATAAATTGTGGTGACCATGAAAATATGCTCCTCAGATCTGATTGCAGGAAGCATATGTGACTAAACAGCTTCTATCACACTGCTCAAGTCCACGGCCCTGCCTGGGTTCCACTTCCTGTGGGGTGGCTTCCAACCAGTGAATGAACATAGCACTAATAATGCAGACTTATTCTTGTGAGACAGTGGACTTTCCTTATGGGTGCCCTTTGGCTTAAGTATTCCTTGTGGCCTTGTCAAAACTTTTAGAAATGCACTGAAGTCTAAGACCTTCCTTCCCTTCTTACCTCCCTCCTGCACAGAGATCAGACCTGCATTGTAAGCTTATAGTTCTTCCAGCCTCAGGATTCCTTTGTATCTTCCTTCATGGGCATTTCCCACTGAACGAATCTCTGACACGTGTAATTCCTTCTTGACATCTGCTCTTCAGAGAACCTATTCTAACACAATTATGGGGAGTGCCGCTGAAAAATGTTCAGTTCATGTTCACAAGTCAGTCCTGTGAGAAGGGGTAATACCGCTTATGGACATGAAGACTTTTATGAAGATGGACTTTCCGAAGACTTCTCAGATGTTCAAAGAATGAAAGCCACGTAGCCATTACAATCCTCAGCACACAGCTCAGCAAGTCTTCTTCCTTACCCTAGAACAGAATTCATGGGGGGAAATTGTAGTACCAATATAAATCTGAAAGACCTAGCATCAGAAGTGTCCTATAGCAATTGAGTTCAAAGTGTAGTGTAAAGGTAGAGCTGCTCCCTTGATGTTACCATAGGCACTCACGATGAGGCTTTATGGGAAGGGAGACTATAATAGCTGAAGACTGATCTAGACTAATAGACTGATGTTGTTACAACCCGGTTTCCTCTATTTTTCTCTTTAGCACTTTTTTTTTAGTATTTTTGAGAGAGAGAGAGAGAGAGAGAGCGCGCGTGCACAAGCGAGCAGGGAAGGGGCAGAGAGAGAGGGAGACACAGAACCTGAAGTAGGCTCCAGGTTCTGAGTTTCCAGCACAGAGCCAGATGTGGGGCTTGGGGCTCGAACTCACAAACTGTGAGATCATGACCTGAGCCGAAGTCGGACGCTTAACAGACAGCGACCCAGGTTCCCCCAGCAGTTTGTTTTTATGTTGAGTCTGGTTATGGGTAGAGAGTCTTTTTAGGTTTCCATTCTAAGCTACTTCTCTCTCCCAATTCTTGGACTCATGAGAATTTAAGGGATACATTACCAACCACTTGGCCTTGTAAGAACAAGACTTCTGAACATCTCTGGGTTCTTAGAGTAAGCAGAAAAATATTTCTGGAGAAGCTTCAGCCACTTGGCTGAATGCTGATTGTGTGGACTGCTTCAGTTGTATCTCTTATGTGGAGGTCCCATTCTCTATCTGTTCCCTCAGGCTGTCCTCCCCTCAAGCTTTCTTATAAGTCCACTCTTGGACTTGTTACCTGAAGGGACAGTCTCAGCCCCAAACAAAGGATTAATATTAAATCCTTTTTTTTTTTTTTTTTTTTTTTTACCCATCCCTTGTGACAAATGGTGGGACTTCTGTTTCATATACAATAAAAATGGCTTCTTATTCAGACTATACCTCTATCCATGGAGTGGTATTGAAGGATTTGTGTTAAGGTTTTAGGGTGGTTGTAAGTAGATGTATACACAAGTGAAAATATTTTCGAAGTTCTGTAATACAGTATCACACCCAAGTACCTCCAACATAAAGTCCTAGGCAGGCCTATTAGAATCACAAGGATAATCATGAAAACTATTAAAGATTGAGCCCTGAGCATCTTTAATAGTCTTTTTGGGTGGGAGACCTATGGTTCTGAGATTAAGATGGTTGACAAGTATAACTGCTGCCTTCCTTCCCCAAGATCAGTCTCAAAAGGTACCCTATATAGGAAACTATAATAGAAATTCACACCCTGGGGAAGGTTGGAATGGGAAGGGACTGGAAAGTTTGTGGGGGTAGTAGCATTGGCCCGAGACAAAAGACAGACACCCAAGCACTACTATGAGACAATGCAATAGATAATGGACTATAAGAGCTTGGGTCTTGTTCCTCCCCTGCATTGCCTTGGAATAATCGGTGCCTAGTTAACACTTGTGTGGATTCCTTTGTCCTTAAAAGTCAAGTCACAGCTGCAGAAGAGCTCTGTGTAGGTGGCTTCATTGAGAAATAGGTAGGGCACAATTAACTTTAACAGCATCCCCACCCTCAGACATTCTCAAAACTGACAAGTTACCCAGGAGATTTCTCCTTTTAAAACTTTTCCATAGAGAACATGAAGTTTTAATTTTGGGGAGGAGGGGAAAGATTTACTATCTATATTTGGTGCCGTGGGCTCTTTGTTTTAGGATTAGTATACCTGCTCATTGGTGCTGGGAATCTGCAGTGCCATTTGCATTGTCTAATAGTCAATACTTCTAGAGAAGTCAACTCACAGGCCAGAAAATGTTTGAGAAACAACTGTTCCAGAAGGCAAACAACCCGCTAATTTAAAGTCCACCAGAAGCAGATTAGAACAGATCAACCACTTCTAGAAGTGGTCCCACATTTGGATTAGTACGCTCAAGACAAAAACAGATTTTACCTGGCATAAGGTTGACTTTATAGATGTATATGGGACAGGAAACAGCAGCTCACCATCCTCAGTCTCCCTGGGAAGTTCCCCAAACTGCAGCTTCTCGGACTTCTCATCCCTATAGCAGTGTGAAGGGTTAAGGATGATGCTAAAAGTGTTCTATTCTGCCTTGGTATAGATCATGGCACTGGTTTCCTATGGAAGTCTTGTTACTTCAGTTACACAGGCCCAAGACCTGGGTCCCAGACCCTTAAGTCCAGGTATAGTCTCACAGACCAGCAGACTCAGTAAATAAGACAATCAGTTCTTTGTAAGCAGTCTCTTAACTCATTAAGATAATGAAACAGGCCTTTCAGTAAGTTAAGTCTAGCTGGAAAAAAAAAAATCAGATGGAAGATAATTGGATGCCTACCTTATTCCATATACAAAAATAAACTCCAGGTTTATTAAGGACTTAGATGTGAAAGTAACTTTAATTCTTGGTAATGATATATGATTAAGTTTTAGGTCTTAGGATAGATGAAGTTTTAAAAACAAAGATTACTTCAAGGAAGTTAGGACGTTTGACTAAATTAGCAGAAAGTGCCTTAAATTGGGAGGTTACAGATGGGAAGACTCCTGATATATACAGAGGACTTATAAAAAGAACTACCAAGAAGAATTGCAAACCAAAAGAGGATGGACAAGATTATCAGTCTCAAACTTGAAGGCCACATCTTTTAGGGCAACCCAATGACTAAGCAGGGGGCGAGGAAAACTGTGGTCAATGTGGTCCAATTTAGGACAAAACTGAAAGGTCACTCTAGAAACAGCTCCTGGAGGAGTTGGTCAAAGCTACAGTTCGATTTTCATCCTAGCTTTTTGTCCCTGCCAACTTTTCACTTCCCTCCATGCAACACTCCTTAAATATTCTACACAACACTAACATTTGGTATTTGGAGAGGTTCAAGGAAATATATACTAAAAAGGTAACATGTTAGAATTGCAACATTTGGTAACATCGGGTAATGAAACCTTATCCCTGTTGTAGGTGAATCACAGATAGCCCCTGGTAGCAGTCTGATCATTAAGACTTACTGATGTATTGGGAGGATATACTCGCTAAAAGTAATAGATTGACATAGGAGGC